>NW_007246638.1:34424-74528 GCF_000164805.1 Carlito syrichta | reverse complement strand
TTTGAGATGTGCTTTTGGATCCGATCAGCTAGAATCTTGTTGAGGATTTTTGCATCTATGTTCATAAGGGATATTGGCCTGTAGTTCTCTTTTTTTGTTTGATCTTTACCCGGTTGGGTATCAGTGAGATATTATCTTCATAAAATGGTTTGAAGAGAATTCCATTTTTCTCAATTGCCTGGAATACTTTCAATAGGATTGGTATCAGCTCCTCCTTGTACATTGTGTAGAATTCTGCTGGAAAACCATCTGGTCCAGAGCTTTCTTGGTAGGTAGTTTTTTATGACAGAGTCAATTTCCTGGTTTGTTATTGGTCTATTTAATGTCTCAATGTCTTCTTGTTTCAACCTGAGTAGGTTGTGTGATATCAGAAAGTCCTCCATTTCATTTGAGTTATCAAGTCTGTTTCCATAAAAGTGTACATCATAATCTCTGATAATCTTTTGTATTTCTTTGGGGTCAGTTGTGATTTGATCTTTTGTATTTCTGATTGTGTTTTTTTGGACTTTTTCTCTCTTTTTCTTGGTCATTCTGGCTAGGAGTCCATCAATCTTGTTACTTCTTTCAAAGAACCAGCTTCTTGTTTTGTTGATGTTTTCTATGATATTTTTGTCTTCTATGTCCTGTATTTGGGCTCTTATTTTGGTGATTTGGATTCTTCTGCTAAAGTTGGGGTTTTGGTGGTCTCCTCTTTCCCGCTCCCTTAGGTGATTTGTTAGGCTCGTCACTTGTGATCTTTCCATTTTCTTGATGTGTGCTTATAGAGATATAAATTTCCCTCTAAGAACTGATTTCAGGGCATCCCAGAGGTTTTGGTAAGATCTTTCTTCAGTTAAATTTTTTTCCAGGAATCTTTTAATTTCTACTTTGATTTCAGTGTTGACTCAGTAGTTGTTCAGTATCATGCAGTTTATTGGCCATTTCTTTGTGGATCTTGGGGAAATGTTGTTGGTGTTGGTATTTATTTTTATTCCATTGTGGTCTGAGAGTGTGCATGACAAGATTTCAACCTTATGGAATTTTTTTATGCTTGATTTATGGCCAAGGATGTGATCGATCTTGGAGTACATCCCATTTGATGAGTAGAATGTATATGCTGTGGTTGTTGGGTGGAATAATATGTAGGTATCTATTAAGTCCATTTGATTAGTGTCAGGTTTAGGTTCTGGATCTCCTTGTTGATTTTTTGTCTCAATGACCTATCTAGGGCTGTCAGTGGGGCACTCAAGTCCCCTGCTATAATCTTTTTTTAGTTTATTTAGTAGTTGCTTTATAAATGCTGGTGCTCCTGTGTTGGGTGCATATATGTTTAGAATGAATATTTCTTGTTGATGGGTTGAACCTTTTATCATTATGTAGTGTCCTTGTGCATCTTTTTAAATATTTGATAGCTTAAAGGTTGTGTTGTCTGATATTAAGACTGCAACTCCTGTCTTCTTTTGTGACCAATTTGCCTGGAAACTTGTTTTCCATCCTTTAAATTTGAGTCTGTGTGCATCCCTTGTAGTAAGATGAGTCTTTGGGATGCAGCAAATAATTGGGTCATGTTTTCCTTTTTTTTTTTTTTTTGAGTTGGAGTCTCACTCTGTCACCCAGACTGGAGTGCAGTGGCCACTCCCGGCCACCGCAGCCTCAATCTGCTGGGCTCTGGTAATCCTTCCGCCTCAGTCTTCCACATAGCTGGAACTACAGGTGCGTGTTACCATGCCTGTCTGATTTTTTGATTTATTGTAGAGATGAGCTCTCGCTGCCCAGGTGGGTCTTGAACCCTCAGGCTCAGGCAATTCACTCACCTCAACCTCCCAAAGGTGCAGGATTACAGGCTGAGCCACCAAGCCCGGCTGGTCATGTTTTCTTATCTAGTTTGCCATTCTGTGTATTTTCAGTGATGCATTTAGTCTATTTACATTCAGGCTGATTATTGAAATGTGATTGTTTATTGCATCATGATATTTTATCCAGTTTTCCCTATTTTTAAATTTTTTTAAAGGGACTGTCTTTTGGTACATTTCAGTTCCTTGTAGATCCTGGCTGTTAGACCTTTGTCAGTTATCCAGTTGGCAAATACTAAATAGGTGATATAAGTAAGGTGAAATATCTCGTGGTACTGCTGCAATCTACCTGTGGCAGCTGACATCTCTCAACTCGAAATTGAGATTTTAAAAAACATACAAAGGATCAGTAAAATGAAAACTTTTGGCTCTTTGAAAGGATAGACAAGACTGTTAGGTTGCTAGAAAGATTAACAACAAGAAAAAAAAGAGACACGCTTCAAATAACCACAACTTAAAGTGGCAAGGGTGAAATTCCAACTAATCCCATAGAAATACAGAAATCCTTAAATATTACTGTGAATATCTCTATGTACACAAACTAGAAAATCTAGAAAAAGTAGATAAATTCCTAGAAACACAAAACTTTCCAAGATTGAAACAAGAAGAAATTGAAACCCTGAACAGACTAATAATGGGTTATGGAATTAAATCAGTAATTTTTTAAAAGTCCACCAACATAAAAAGTCTTTAACCAGATGACTTCACAACCAAATTCTACCAAACATACAAAGAAGAGCTGGTACCAATCCTACTAAAACTTTTCCAAACTATCAAGAAGTAGGAATTCCCTCTTAACTCATTCTACAAAACCAATATCAGTCTGATACCACAATCTGGCAAAGAAGTAGGAATTCCTCCTTAACTCATTCTACAAAACCAATATCAGTCTGATACCACAATCTGGCAAAGACACAACAAAAAAAGAAAACTACAGGGAAATATCTATGATGAATATAGACAAAAAAAATTCTCTGCAAAATACCAGCAAACTGAGTCCAGCAACATATCAAGGAGAAAATTCACCATGATCAAATGGACTTTATTCCTGGGATGAAAGATGGTTCAACATATGGATATCAAAAAAGTTATTCACCACATAAACAGAATTAAAAGCAAACAATATATGAGCATCTCAGTAGACACAAAATTGCATTCAACAAAATCTAAAATACCTTTATGATATAAACCCTCAGTAAACAAGGTCATGAAGGAACATACCACAAAATAATAAGAGTCATCTTTGACAAACCCACAGCCAATATCATATTGAAGAGGCAAAATTTGGAACCATTCCCCCTAAAAACTGGAGTGACACAGGATGTCCACTCTCACCACTTCTATTCAACATAGTACTAGATGTCCTAGCCAAAGTAATCAGGAAGGAGAAAGAAATAAAAGGCATCCAAATAGGGAAAAAGGAGTCAACTTTTCTTTCTTCACTGACAATAGAAAACGCTACAGATTCTGCCAAAAGACTTCTACTCCTTATAAATGACACTACTCATCAGAGAAATCCAAATGAAACCACGAGATACTCTCTTACACTACTCAGAATGACTATAAAAAGTCAAAAAACAACATGTTGTTGAGGTTGCCAAGAACAGGAAACACTTATACACTGTTGATAGAAATGTAAATCAGCTCAACTCCTATGGAAAGTACTTTGGCGATTTCTCAAAGAACAAAAAAATAGAATAACCATTCAAACCAGCAATCTCATTACTGAGTATATACCCAAAGGAACACAAATCATCCTACCAGAAAGACACTTGCACTTGTATGTTTATCATAGCACTATTCACAATAGCAAAGACATGGAATCAACCTAGGTGCCTATTAACGGTGGATTGAGTAAAAAAATGTGGTACCTATACAACATGTGATATTGCATGGCCATAAAAAAGAATGAAATCATGTCCTTTACAGTCTTATAAATGCAAGTGGATGCCTTTATGCTAAGTATATTAACACAGAAACAGAAAACCAAGCACCACATTTTCTCACTTATAAGTGGAAGATATAAGATAGGAACAACAGATACTGGGGACTCCAAAGTGGGAGGGAAAGAAGGAGGTAAGGGTTGAAAAACTACTATTGGGTACCATGCTCACTATTTGGGTGACAGGTTCAATCGAAGACCAAATCTCACCATCACACAATATAACTCTGTACAAAACCTGAATATAAAATTTTTGAAGTAAACAATTACTATCTCTGTGAAATATATATAGGCCAATTTTGTGGGATTGAATAAAATAAGCTATTATCCATAATCTAGCAAGGCTTTAACTTTTTATAAAGTAATTTGCTACACTTGAAGTATTTATAGCAAAAATAGAATGATATTTAATTTTAATAGTTAGCTATTTGACATTTGCTTTCTCTTGCTCATCAAGAACTCTAGGACTCTTAATTGTATATTCAATAAGTTGCTTACACAATTGTTATTTTTGGTCATAGTTGTGCATACTAAGGTAATTTCATCTGTCTTTTAGCTGTAAACCTAAATAGGCATTGACAATTTGCATAGAGTACAGAGTGATTGATTCTCCCTTTCTTTGCCTTTCTTTGGTCTATAGAATTAGTAGGTTTTACACTTGATGGAAAAATATACAGGTAATATAGTTTTCTTACCTAAATAAAGAGGGACTATATATAAAATAATGAAAATGGTCCTCTACCTACAAACCACATACAAAAATTAAATCAAAATGGATCAGGGTCTTGAATGTGAAACCTTAAACTATAATAATCTCAAAAGAAAAACTAAGGAACACCTGCCTGGATATCAGCCTAGGCAACGAATTCATGACCAAGTCCTCAAAAGCAAATGCAGTAAAAACTAAAATTGACAGGTGGGACCTTATCAAACTAAAAAGCCTCTGCACAGTGAAAGAAACCATGAAGAGAATAAAGAGAGAACCCACAGAATGGAAAAAAAAAATTGCAAGCTATGCCTCTAACAAAGGCCTAACAAAAGGAATTCAAACAAATTAACAGCAACAATAACAAAAAATACTGTAACCCCATTAATAAGTGAGCAAAGGTTATAAACAGACACTTCTCAAAGGAAGACATACAAGCAGCCAACAAACATAAAAATATGCTCAGCATCACAAATCATCAGAGAAATGCAAATCAAAAGTACAATGAGATACCATCTTACGCTGGTCAGGATGGCTATTATTAAAAAAATCACAAAGCAACAGATTTGGTAAGCCTGCGGAGAAAAGGGAAGGCTTCTACACTGTCAGTGGGGATGTAAGATAGTTCAACCTTTGTGGAAAGCAGTTTGATAATTCTCAAAGAACTAAAAATAGAGCTACCATTCAACCCATCAATCCCAATTCTGGGAATATACCCAAAGGAACACAAATCACTCTACCAAAAAACACCTGCATTCATATGTGTATTGCAGCACTATTCACAATAGCAAAAACATGGGACCAGATGCCCATCAAAACTGGCATTTCCGCTGTGAACATATACACTATAGAATATTACACAGCCATAAAGAAGAACAAAATTATGAAATTATGTCCTTTGCAGTAACATGGATGCAAACAGAGACCATCATTCCAAATGTACTATCACAGAACAAAACATTGAGAATCTCATGTTCTTATTACTCATAATTAAGCACTAAATATTGGGCAAACATGGACACAAGTATGGGCACAACAGACATTGGGCACTGCTAAAAAGAGATATCTGAACAAGATAAAGGATACACAACCACCTACTGGGTACCAAGCCCACTACTGGAAGTGGGGAATCATCAGAAGTCCAAACCTCACATTCATGCAATATACATTTGTAACAAATCTTCACATATATCCCATGATTCTAAAACATTTTTAAAAGAGGAAAAAATTAATTTGTCTATATTTCTTAATGGGTAATGCATATAAGAGGAAAGAAGATAGTCACAGAATATAGACCTTTGAGCTATGTGGTTACAACCACAAATGAAGACTCTTGAACTGTTCAATGTATGGTTGAAGCTAAAGAACAGAAGTACTAAATAGCATTTATGAAACCCATAGGATATGAAACATTGTTAGCTATACATAATACAGACATACTGATAAAGTTGAAGATTCAGTCCCTGTCCAGAGGTTAACTGATGGTGTAAATACAATAAATGAAATATGAAGGGCCACGAGGGCACCAACTTCCAGTTATATGAAGCTAGATAATAAATTATAACAAAGATGATATCTGAATGGGTGTCAAACAATGGACAAGAATTTATAGGTAAAAAAAAAAAAAAAACCAGAAGGCATTCTAAATGGGTATTAATACCATAAAAATACCTAACACTTTCAAGTGAGTTGTAAGTAAACTGAATTATAACATAGGTTTCAATATAGAAGTATTATGGGCCGGGCATGGCAGTTCATGCTTATAATTTCAGCACTTTGGGAGGCTGAGGTGGGAGGATTGCTTGAGCCCAGCAGTTTGAGGCCAGCCTGGGCAACATATCAAGACCTTGGCTCTATAAAAAACAAAATAAAATAATAAATAAATGAAAGCACTAACTTATCCTTCTACTGTTATAAAAGACATTGAATACACAGATAAGAATTTTACCCAGTGCCTAGATAAATATAATCACCGGAGGCTTTGAAAAGAGAAAAGATCAGGGTTGCACTTTAGAGAGATTAACTTAAGCAAAGATGGAAAAGTTCTATAGGGCTAAGTGAGAAGAAGAAAGAACAAACAGTTTTTTAGATCAGTAATGAGAAAATTATGATGATTTCTGGCAATCTGAGGTACTTCTTCTCTATTTCCCAATTAAAAAATCTGTACAGGCACAGAGTCTACATAGACAAAATTCACCAACTTGTACGTAGGTTTGTACTTCAACCCTCCCCCACAGTCTTCCCTTAGAGTACAGATAAAAGGTTTATATGAAAAGATTATTAAGTAGTCAGCTCTTTGTCTCAAAAAACATTACCTACAAGTAGAGTGCTGTGTCCCTCTTGGCCCTCATCAGTATATCCTTTTATAAATATTCAAAACCTTAACTCCAAGAAAACAATAGACAGAAAATAGAAGTGTTGGAACCCAGTTACAAAACTATAATGCCAGCATTTTCTACCAGATGTGTTTTTCACCTCTCTTGTAATGTTCTGATATAAGTGATATTCCTCAGAATATAAAAAATTCAACAACCACATAGTAAAGGTAGAATAGGACATTGATATCACTACTGGACAGAGGTAAAGAGAAAATTCTGAGACCCTAATAATTTGTTAGGGAGCTAGGAAGACTGTTTCTCACCCAGCTGTAGAACTGACTTGGGGATTTGAGTGGAGCTGAGTATAAGCCACATAACACATTTAAATGCATCTTTAGTCAGGAAAATCCTCATATTGGTTTTCTTCTGTCTAACCATCGAAAAACACACTGCAAAAAAAAAAAGACATATCATTATAAACTTGAAAGGCATAAACTTCTTAAAAATTACTTCCTATAAAACTTAGAACATTATTTCAGAAAAATGCCTGTCATCTTTACTAAAATGCATGAAAATGTGGTCCCTAAGGAATGGCAACAAAAAGTTATCAGAAATACACAGGGTGAAATGAGAAAAAGAATTGAGGAAAAAACTTAAAATGCAGTAGAATTATTTGAATCTGCATTAAAAGGATAAAATAATAGCATTCACAGTGCAGATAACAGAATCAGCAATATAGAAGACACACTTGATAACTCCTCCCTGAATGCAAAAGAAATGAGTCAAAGTTAATGTCAACGTAAGGTGGAAAATGAGATATTCATCTGTGTTCACCATTTCTGTAATTACAGATCTTCCAGAAATAATAAAATATAAATAATAAATAAGATAGCATAATAAATAAATAAAATAAAACTTTCCTGAGATGAAAACCTTCATAGGGGATTTAAGGTGTTCTCTAAAGTACAAGTAAAATTAAAAGGCCAATGCTTGCTTATTCTAGAAAAGTTTTAAACTGTACAATCTTGGACAGCTGTGAGACAAAAGGAAAATATTATTTAAAATAAATACTGGTTACATCTACTTCTTACTGGTATACTTCAAATTATCTGTGAGAATTTTGTGTGATGGGTCATGAGATTGTTAATGTTTTGTTTTGTCTGGAAAATGATCATGATAGGCTTCTTTGAATCTATTTCAAAGTCACACACTTACGGAGCAAACTCCAGATGTGAGACAATTGAACAGAGAATTCATCCTGATAAATTTCACCTACAAAAAAAACAAAAACAAAAAACAGTCCCAGTCGTAATGTAGAAAATATATAAAAGATCAACAGAAACATTCAAGAAGCCCCAACACATGTCTAACAGAAGTTCCAGGAGATGAGAATCAAAACAATATTCTAATATAAGGCTAAGAAGAACAAAATTGGAGGGCAGACGTTATACAACTTCAAGACTTTCTATAAAGCTACAGTAATCGAGGCAGTGTCATTGTAGTAAAAGAATAGATGAGTTGATCAATGAAACAAAACAGACCAGAAGTAGGCCAACATAAATACAGTCAACTGATCTTGGATAAAGGACCAAAGGTAATACAATGGAGAAAAGATAGCTTTGTCAACAAATGGTTCTGAGACAAACAAACATCCACATGCAAAAAAAAAAAAAAGTCTAGACACAGATCTTACATGCCTTAAAAAAAAATTGACTCAAAATGGACCACAGATCTAAATGCAAAATTCAAAACAATAAAACTTCCATAGGAAAAAATCTAGATGACTCTGGGTTTGGTGATCACTTTATAGACACAACACTAAAAGAAAGAATTGATAAGCTCAACTTTATTTCATTTTTAAATTCTGGTTCTTTAAAAGACACTGTCAAGTGAATAAAAAGAAGCCACAGCCCAGGAAAAAATATTTGCAAAAGACATATCTACTAAAGAGCTATTATCCAAATTAAATAAAGAACTATTAAAAAACAACAAAAAGAAACAACCTGAGTTAAAATAGGCCAAGAACTTTAACAGACACCTCACCAAAGAAGATAGACAGATGACAAATAAGCATATGGAAAGATGTCCCACATCATATTATCATCAGGAAAAAAGCAAATTAAAATAATAATAAAATACCATTACACACTTATTAGAATAGCCAAAATCCAGAACATTGATAACACCAAAATGTTCACCTATTGCTGGTGGGAACGCAAAATGGTATGACTACTTGGGAAGAAAGTTTGTCAGTTTCTTAGAAAACTAAACACTCTTAGCATATAATCTAGCAATCACATTCCTTAGTATTTACCTAAAGGAGTAACAAACTTATGCCACACAAAAACCTGCACATGAACATTTATAGTAGATGTATTCATAATTTCCAAACTAGGAAACCACCAAGATATTCTTCAATACAGAAATGAAAAAATACACTGAGGCATACCCATTAAAAAAGGAGCAAACAAGCCATGAAAAGATATGGAAGAAACTTAAATACATATTACTAAATGAAAGAACCCAACTGAAAAAGTCTGCATGCTATATGATTACAACTATGTGACAATCTATTAAAGGCAAAAGTATGAAGACAGTAAAAAGATTAGTGGTTACCCAGGATCAGGGAGGAGGAAAGGATAAATAGGCTAAGCACAGAGGATTTTTAGGACAGTGAAATTTATGATACTATAATGGTAGATACATGTCATTATAAATTTGTCCAAAACCATAGAATGTTTACAACCCCAAGAATGAACCCTAATGCAAACTATGAACTCTGGGTGATTGTGATATGTCAGTGTAGTTCATAAATTATAACAAATGCAACACTCGGGTAGGGGATGTTGATAGCAGAGAAGGCTGTGGGGGAGGGGGCAGAAGGTATATGGAAAATCTCTGTACCTGCCACTGAATTTTGACGTGGACCTAAAACTTCTCTAAAAAATAAAGTCTATTTTTAAAAAAATAAATCTATCTCTATACTCTTTGGGTGATAGGTACACTAAAAGTCCAGACTTCACCCCTACACAATATATCCAAGTAACAAATAGTGCATGTGTACCCCCTAAATCAATAAAACTAGGAAGAAATAAAGTATAGTTTAAAAATAAGCCCATGTACTTTTGATCTGAAGCCTTGTGCATTTCTTCATTTTTCAGAACATTTTAAATCCAGACTTGAGTAGAATTAATAAAAATAAACCCACATCTAGAAAAAGTATAGACTTCACTTTACATATGACAGTCTCTATGTTATCCTAATCTAATTATCATCGCTTTATACATATTTCATCTCATCTATATCACAGAGTGACAAAAGAAATCTCACTGACATAAATAAATTCCAGAAGAAAATAGAGTAAATTCTCAAAATTCTGAGGGCAATATAAAATATATAGAATGTTAACCTAGATTACTACTACTAGATAACTACTCAAGAGTAGGGGCACAATAGATATTCTCAGACATAGAAGAACTAAGGTCTTTCTGTCAACAAGGATCTATAAAAAGCAAATACTTGCCACGGCAAGAATACAGGAAGGAATAGAAGGCAAAACAAATGGTGAGCAAAACACCAAGTAAAATATTAGTAAATATAACTAATGACCAAAATCTTATGACTTGAAAGGTAGAATTAAGTTTACAACCATCAATAGAAAACACAGAAGGAATGACTTCAGTATCATGTTCTCCTCCCAAGAAGAAAATAACAGCATGCCAACCATACACTGCATAGATATAGATTTTATTATAAAATATAATTTTAAAATGTCTGTTTAAAATTTTAATTAATGAAGTAAAAGAAATAGAATTTTATCAAGCAAAGAAAAGAGAAAAGGAAAGAAAAAAGAATCAATAACAAACATAAAACAAAATAAACTGTTAGAAATGTCTAAATATACCAGTACACATAACAAAAATAAATGGCTTAAACTCATCTATTAAGACCATCAAATGAGAATCTAATAAAAAAAAATCAGTATGCTTCAAATTTGATGCCTAAAATGAACCAAATAAAATGACAGATATTTAAAAGTTTTTTTCTTATTTTCCACCTAAAATAGTCCCTTAAAGAAAACTAGTTTAAAGATACTAGCTTTTAACATTGCATTCCTAAAAAAAAAAAATCTTCCGGGATCTATATCTAAAATATAAAATAAGATGAGACATGGGTGTTGAATCTTCACAATTATTCCTCTAGATAACAGTAGTTTCAGAAAAAGATAACAAAAGAAGGTGGAAGTTATCAAAAACACTAGAAAAATTTTTCCACCACTGAAGTCCTTGATAGGAAAATTATCTACATCAAAATGTTGCTGTTCTAAGGATAAATACAAGATACTAAAATTGCTATAGAAGAAAAGCAAGTCATCTACTACAGGAGAACTTTAGAAGTGGATTCAGATCTTTCTGGCACAATTCCAAAAATATTAGGACACTAACACTTATTCTGATTCTGTATCACTAAGTTTAGGGGGAAAAAAATTTATCCTGGATGTTAGACCTTTGTCAGATGTATAATTTGCAAATAAATTTTTCCATTCTGTTGGTTGTCTCTTTAGTCCCTCTTTTTTTAGATTTTATTTTATTTTAAAGATGTGGGGCATGATTCAGGATTAGGGATACAAGTGGACATTGTACAGGTAAAGTTTGGGCCTTCTCTTGATCCCCACTTTGCCTGGTTTGAGATCAGGTATCCTATTGATGTTGTGTCCCCATCCCTATCCCAGCACTCTCTCACTACTGCCAATCCCTTTCTGAAAGTATTATGGTAATTTTTTAGTCAGGGCCTACTGTCCTGGAGAATCTAAGAGTAATAAGGGAGCATGTTGTGGACCGTGCAGAATAAAGGGTCTTAAGTGAACTATTGTTCTTTGTAGTCACATTTTACGTTAGATTACCCAGCCTAACCTGGATATATGCTGAGATTACCTCACTTGGGTTTGCAGCCCCTCAGCCTAAGTTCAGGATCACCCCAACTTTGTGTATGGAATTCTGGGACAGGAGTGGGACAGTTGTGCTCCAAACATTCTGATATGCCCTTTCCTGACATAGATGTCATTGCTTGACCTTAGGCTCCTAATGGCACAAAGGTCAGGAAGTGTGTTTCTTTCTTGGAAAAAGTTGCTGACCTTCCTAGTTATTGTGTCTACACTGAAACAGGGAAGTAAGGAAAGTCAGTACAAGAATACATTATTGAATGGACTTACTGCTGCAGGTGCCTGATGTTAAATATTGTGAAAACCTTTTGTAGAGTATGTTGAGTACATCTTAGAATAGTTTCCTCAAGGTATGAAAAGACATTTATCCATTGACTTCCATCTCCCATTTGGTTGAGGACTGTCCCTTAAGGCATTAACTCTTCCACACTTTTTTTTTTAGTACAAGTTTATTGGTCTAATCCAGGATAGATTGTAACATGGATGCCGCATGGGGTGTGCTTCCTCTTGGCTGCAACTAAGTCTCTCCTAGCACAGCTAAAAATCAAACTCATCTTTTTACATCTAGGATCAATTCCTTCCTCCTTACTAGAGTCTGGTGCACAGAAGTCATTCATAATTTTTCTCTTTTTTCTGCATTCAAAAACACTGTATTTTTTAATTTTAAAGATGTGGGGGTATAACTCAGAGTTAGGTACATAAGTGGTCATCATACAGGTGAAGTTTGGGCCTCTCATTGGTCCTCACTTCACCTGGTTTGGGTTCAGATGCCCTTATTAGCGGTATGTGCCCCCTCCTCCCCTGGCAGTGACCCGCTACTACTCTTCCATACTGTTGAGTATGTGAATGTCCGGTAGGCTTTCACAAGGTTCCACACCAATGACATCAGAAAACCCAAGCAGGAAGCAAGAGATTAAAAGCGTAGGACTGGTGATGGGTAATGCTGAAGCAAAGCAAATCAGAGTCGATGTGAAATTGCTGGCCATAGATATTGCTGAAATCAGAGATAAGGCAGAAATGATGTGAGACTTTGCATGAGAAGGGTCCGATAGAGGAAACTTTGCACATTCCTTAGCTTTCTATGAGCAATATTTATGTATTTATTATATAAAGTCTGTTGGATCTGTACAAGGAAGTGAAGATGTTGAAATAATAAACTGGCTCCTACTAAACCTTTGGTTGATGCAGTATCCCTTTATGGTTCTCTAGCACATATTTTTAATGAGTATCTTTGTGAATAAACCCTACTTTGATTATCCTATTTTGAGTGTACCATCTGATTCTTGTTAGGACACTGACTTTAAAAGGAAGAGCATTATTCTGATAAAACAAATGGAGAATATCCTTCATACATCATATTGGCCCATGACAATTCCTATGAACAAAGTAGTGTATGGATCTAATTCAAGTGCAACTTCATTCATATAGCAATGCCCTTACTTGCTGTACTCATAACTAGTATTCTGACAATACTGATGCCTATACACTTTTTTTTACTTAGTTATTATTGAAAAGACTTCTCCTTGATACCACAGTTCATAAAATTAGTTTTTAGTAATAAATGAAACTAAAAGCAGTGCCTGGAATTTCTTCCTCAGATGCTACACATATGCTGAATTGGTTTTATCCAACTATAAAAGCAAATTATCTGCCAGCACATAAGTGACAGTAATTGCTTTTCCTCATTGTATGCCATTGATATAAGTAGCAATGCCCAAAATGTATTTTTAACACAGAAAATGTTCCTATAGCTTAGCCTGTCTCTACGAGCTTTATTTGTCAACTTTATGGGTGGTTTTACAAGCTTCTTTGCTCAACTGGATATTGTATTTGTATTTTCTATAAGTTTTATAACTTTGAGTAATACTTCTGATGTTTGGTCTGTTTTATGCCTTAGTAATTAATCAATTGTATACTAAAAAGTATAATTTTATGCTTTTCCTTTTAAAAAGACATTTGTTATGCTAGAGTAGTCATTATGCTTTGCTTAGAAAACCATGTAAAAGCTTTAAGAGTTTCACGACAATTTCATAAAACTTCACTGTGGCTCCATCCAACAAAATCAATATTTAGATTATTTCTTATCTTTCTTTGGCAGCTTATAGAAAGTCATTGTGCTAGCCAAATCATTTTTAAGTAGTTACTCATATTTTATAGTTAATGCAGTACTATCAGTATTTACACATTCAGCATTATTTTGAATTTGTTCTTATTTTAACACTACTTCATTTGCTTCAAATTGTCCATGGACTTCTTTTATTATTGTGAAAATACAAACTTTAGTGAATATAGATATAACAATACTAAAGTGAACTTACCATTTATCTTCATAGGAAGGTGCTTTATAATTGTATTTTTAAATGCAATTCAGTTTATACATGTGCAATCTATGAGTTACTGTCGCTAAGTCTATTAATGGGATGTATTTTACATCATTCATATAATTTTTATAATTAATGATCTTATATGTAGGATTTGTGAAGTATATCAGGTAAGCAATTAGAAATACAAAATTCCTTTGTGGACCACTTGAGAGGATACCAGGGATCACCAATATTCTACAACCACAGCAATAAAACGCTACTCTAGTGATTAGAAATAAGATTCTGAACTTTGAATCCTGGTTTTTCCACCCACTAGCAGGGCGTTCTTGGGCAAGTTGCTATATCTCTAAACCTAAGACACTATTATGATCCCTATTTTGAAATTAATAAGCTGACTCCATTGCATGCTATGTGACTATTATCACTGCATTATTTTGTTTTGTTTTGTTATTATTCTTAGAGTGATTCTTGGTACAGGTTTCACACATGTTAATGTGCCCATATATGTATTGGTATACTGCATAATAACCTAGCTCATCCTAACTTGATTTTTTTTTTTTTTGAGTTGGAGTCTCACTCCGTCACCCAGGCTGGAGTACAGTGGTATGCTCATGGCTACCCCAGCGTTGACCTGCTGGGCTCAGGCGATCCTTCCACCTCAGCCTTCCAAGTAGCCAGAACTACAGGCACACGCTACCATGCCTGGCTAATTTTTTGATTTATTGTAGAGATTTGGTCTTGCCAAGTTGCCCGGGCTTCTCAGATCCATGGGCTCAGGCAATTCCATCACCTCAGCCTCCCAAAGTTCTGGGATTACAGGCTTGAGCCACTACACCCGGCTGCTCATCCTAACTTGTAAAGCTCAGCAAACAATTGAGATCTAACATGACAATGGTTTCACATAACAAAGCTTATTTACCATGGCAAGAGAGCAGAAATATAGAAAATCATGCTTTGGCTCACAACATTTGTACCTGATCCCTCTCACTTCCACACACATCTCATTGGCTAAAGCAAATCTCATGGTCATGCCTAATTTCAAAGATTGCAAAGAAGTATGAACTTATCAATTTTCAGAAAGAGATTCAGAATATTTATGAATCTTGGGGTAAATCACCAAGTGACAACTGTGTGTGGATACCTAAGGAAAAATAGTAGTCAATGTGAAATATTTATATGAAGAGATTCATTCCAATACATTTATGTTGATATTTTTCCATTTTTCTAAATATTCAACATTTTTCATAAAGACTACACCAATAAAACAGTCATAGTCATGCATTAAATTAAAGTTACATGACCATTAAATGGGGCTGTCTTTGCCTCATGCCTTGGCCTAGGCTCCCTGAAAACAGAGTCTAAGTGTAGAACATTAATTAAAGAGTATGATCCCAGGAAGTAGGATTATAGGGCAAAAGAATGAAATAAGAAAGTGGGAGAAGACAACACAAGAATATGTCATCTGGCACTACAGACAACTAGTGCTTGAACCCATGCCACTTTCAGAACCACTCACCAGACAAAAGGAGTGGTATTTATCAATCCATTCCCTTTCTCTATTGTTCAAGGTAACACCATAAACACTAACTCTTCTCACTTCTAGGTTGTTCTTGCAAGTATGCACTTATGGGGGTGTCAAATCGGTACCCCCCGGGCATCCCAGATAGTGACATTAGGAGTACCAAGATAGCAAACAAGAAATAAGATTTAGCGAAATTGTATCTGCACAAAGCTGGCCTGTGTGGAACTAGTCATTTCATCAGTGACTGGAATAAAAAGGGAAGACAAGAAGTTGTTAAATTATACACAATAGAAACACACACAAAGGGGGACCCCAAAAAAGCCCAGAGTATTTATTTGTAAAATGTGTGTATTTATTCTTACATGTTTAAACGTCAATCCCTTCAAAGTACTCTCCATTTGATGTGATACACCTATTGAGCTGCTTTTTCCCCTGCTCAAAACAGTCTTTGAACTCATCAATTGTGATGCCTTTTAGTGCTTCTGCCATTTTTGTTTCACATCAGCAAAATGTTTCCCTTTGAGAACTTTGTTCATTCAGAGATACAAAAAAAAAAAGTTGCTTGGGGCAAGAGTGGGTGAATAGGGAGGGTGGGGTATGGGAGTCATGCCATATTTCACCAAAAACTGATGAACACTCAGCATGGTCCGAGCAGGTGTACTGTAATGGCAGAAGAACCAGTCATCTGTTTGCCACAACTTGGAATGTTTCTTCTGCAAATCATGATGAAACCTTCTTACAAATTCCAGATGAAAACTTTGGTTGACCATTTGATCCAGAGGAACAGATTCCAAGTGTATTACAAGGGGCCTGTCCTCCAAAAGAAAATTCTGGGTTTTGGGGGGTTCTCTTTCATATTCACACATATGTTTAGTGACATGGCAATAAGCATACTTGTGTACTTATAGCTTTTCTTTTGTCTGGTTCACGTACTGAGTGATCCCACTTATTCCACTGCCGTTTTAAATGTATATTATATATGAAATATTTAAGATTTGAAAAATACAATGAAAGACTATTTATCCAGAACATTCAAATCTGATCTTTCCCAGCTTCCAAAGTTCATCTATGTGAATCCACAAATCTTGTGGTAGTACATCTTAGGATATGCTGCAGCCTGGCTAAAATATTACTCAGATCTGCACTTCAGTTTGAGCCTCTTCTTACATCAGCTTCTCTCCTTTCCTTTCTCCTTTCATACGTGTCAAACCTGCATCACAGTCTGAAGGCTTTCCTCTCCTACTCCTTCTTCCTATTCTCTTTATTCTTTGCAGGTGTCTTCCTCAATAAATCTCTTATACATACAAGGACCCAAATTGACACAAGCCCCAACATCTAGAGGCATTCTTTTTGGGGATTTTTTTCCTTCTAATACATGAATTAAATGATGTAGTATACACTTTCTCAACTGTAACCCAATGCATTAAAATAATGGTTCTTATTTTAACATTTTGCATTTAGCAACCAGATTTGAAAATCCTGATGACATCGCGATGATCACACTAATAATGTATGGTATGGCCTGAGTCATTATGTGTTAAAGATTGGGTTTCTGTCATCTCACTGACTTGTCATTTGCCACAGAGAATATACACTCTGTATGTTATAGTAAATAATCCATTGTAAGAAACACTGTTGTAAACTTGAATGATCATTTGGTCTGAGACAGTTCTAAAACTTTTAAAGGTGACCTTCTGCATATCAAGCTAATCGTGTTTATATGTAAATAGTAATAGGGTAAAATTTTTCATGATTGGAAGATTGAAAAAGAAGGAAAAGTACAATAAACATTTCTCATTGTCATACAAAATATAAAAATATATGAATTCAAAAGAGTTTGCTTAGATCTATAATGAAAATAGCACTTCATGGAATTTAACAGATGCTTTATCAGGAAATCTTTTCAAACCCATAAGAATTGCACCCAGATGGACCCTGGAAATAATCTCATGCTCTTTAGCACTGATCATTTGTCTGTGAATAAAGTGTAGGCTAATCTAATAACCAATAGAATTTCATTGTGGATTGTAACTTTATCCCAGCCATCCCTAGGCCTCATCTTTGTGACCACATGAGCCTCTCTTTGTTTCCTTTTACAAAAAAGGAATGCTTACCCTCCACAAGTTTCAAGAATTGCTATAATAACATTCAGCAATCTGAAATTCCATCAGATTTCATAGATTAGCAAGCATGTTTGATTAATGCAAGTTTGGCTATATTTTACCACACATTAAATCCAGTTTTTAGAATAAAACACAAGAATATTGATTTCATTTTCAAGAAATTTATAACTTAACAATTACCCCTTATTGAATATCTACTATGTCAGGTATTTTGCATATATTATATGCCCTACCTTCTAGCGTAAAGTACAAAAGACTACATTCTTTTTGATCAAATTATATGCTATTAATATTTGCTACACTCCACAATACTCTGAATACATATTTCATACAGATAAAGAGAAGGGTAAAGACATTCCTACATGTGTCTGAAGGACAAGTTCTAATTGCCTGTCCTCACCAAGGCAACCAGAATTTCAATGTGCCTCTTGAGTTTGGAGGACTCCATAACAGCTATTGTATGCCAATTTCCCCAAAATGTCTTATAAAGCTTCTACTAGTGGTCTCCAAATAGGAGAGGCCTGGAGTTCCTGGCTAGTCTAAAATGTTGTCACACTTATCTGCTGTCCTCCCATTACTGGGATATCACCTCCATCATTAATGTCCAGGAGTCCAGTTCTAGTTACTCTCACATGGCAAAGGGAATAGGAACTCAGATAACCAGAAATGGAATAAAAAGTGAAGAGGATATGAAGCAGTTTATTCTCCTTTGTCTTCAAAAAATCTGGTCTATTCACTACCATTTCCAGAAGTGCTCAGTGTAAAATTTCACACTTTCCACCAGTACACCACAATTTTCTGGGGATTGACCCCTCCCTCACATTTCTACCTTTCCTCAAATACATCTCTCCTTCCCCAATAAGACTGGCAAATAGAACACCTAGTGCTTTCCCACTAACTGCCCCCAACATAAAAAAGACCTTGGTAAGCACATCAGTATTTATCTGAAGGTTTAATGTAATACTAAAATTGGGGTGCTGACCTAAGGAAACTGAAGCTCAAATGGAGATAAATGACATGGTCCAAGGCCATGAAGGTTATCATACTCAAGATGTGATCCCAAGACATTAACTCCTTTACATTTTATAAACACATTCTGCCATTGATGCTTCAAACTACCTTCCCACCAGAGTTCTAAAATGTCAGAGCAGGACAGCTCCTACGTCACTTTTTTTACCTTGTTCTGCTTTCTAAACATCTAACATATCAATGCGCCTTACTTTCTTTCCTCACCTTTCCTCACTTGCCTGTGCTCAGCAAACCTGTGTTAGAGGAAAACTGCCTTCAAATACATTTGATATTTTATGTTCTTCTCCTTGGGTCTTTTTTTTTTTTTTTAAAGATGTGGGGTACAATTCAGGATTAGGCATCCAAGGGGTCATTGTATAGGTAAAGTTTGGGCCTCCCTTTGGTCCCCACTTTGCCTGGTTTGAAGTCAGGTACCCTTATTGATGTAGAGTGCCCCTCCCCCACCCCAGCAGTATCCCACTACTGCCAATCCCTTTCATATATTATGGTAAATGTTCAGGGTCCATTTATGAGTGAGAACATGTGGTATTGTTCTTTGTTTCTGTGATAGATCACTGAGAATGATAGACTCTAAATCCACCCAAGTTGCTACAAAGTTCCTATGTTTGTCCTTTTTTATGGCTGTGTAATATTCAGTTGTGTATATGTAACACATTTTTTTATCCAGACCAGTTTTGAGGGGCAGCACAATCGGTTCCATGTTTTTGCTATTGTTAATAGTGCTGCAATAAACACGCATGTACAGGTATCTGTTTTGTAGAATCATTTGAGTTCCTGCAGGCATATTCCCAGTAGGGGGATTGCTGGGTCATATGGAAGGACGATGTATAGTTGTAGAAATCGCCACACTGTTCTCCATAGATGCTGCACTAGTTTGCATTCCCACCAGCAGTGTAGAACGTTCCCTTTTCTCCACATCCTCACCAGCATCTGTTATTGTTTGTTTTATTAACAATGGCCACTCTTACTGGGGTTAGGTGATATCTCAATGTGGTGCTTATTTGCATTTCTCTGATGATTAGTGAGGCTGAGCACTTTTTCATGTGTTTGTTGGTTGCCCATATATCTTCTTTTGAGACGTATCTATTTATGTCTTTTGCCCACTTTTAATGGGGCTACTTTTTCCTTTCTGCACGCTTGAGTCTCTTACAGATCCTGGATGTTAAGCCTTTTTCAGATATACAGTTGGCAAGTGTTTTTGCCCATTCTGTGGGTTGTCTCCCCGCTCTCTTGCTGGATTCTTTTGCTTTGAGAAGTTTTCAGTTTGATGAGGTCCCACTTGTCTATCTTCGCTTATGGCCTGGGCACTTGGAGTTTTCATCAGGAATTCATAATCAGTTCCAATGTCCATAAGGGCGTCTCCTAAATTTTCTAAAGTTCCTATAGTTTGAGATTTTACGTTTGGGTCTTTGGTTCATTTAGAGTTGATTTTTGTGTATGGTGATAGGTAGGGGTCCTGTTTCAATCTTCTGCATGTGGTCAGTCAGTTTTCTCAGCACTATTTACTGAATAGGTTCTCCTCTCCCCAATGATTGTTGGTGGAAGCTTGGTCAAAGATGAGTTGGTTGAGAAATTGAGGTTTGCTTCCAGAATCTCTATCCTGTTCCATTGGTCCATATGCCTGTTCTTCTACTAATACCAGGCTGTTTTGATTATTGTAGCCTTATAGTAAAGTTTAAAGTCTAGGAGTGCAATACCTCCCGCTTTGTTTCCTTTGTTTGGGATTGTTTTGGCTATTTGTGGTTGTTTATGTTTTCATATGAATTTCTGTATTATCATTTCCAGGCCTGAGAAGAACGATGTTGGTAATTTAATGGGAATTGCATTGAACCTGTAGATTGCCTTTGGTAGCATGAACATCTTAAAAATGTTGATTCTTTCTATCCATGAGCATGGAATATTTTTCCATGTATTTGTCTTCTTGGATTTGTTTGAGCAGTGTTTTGTAGTTCTCATTTAAAGGTCTTTCACTTGTCTGGTTAGGAAGATGCTGAGGTATTTCACATTTTTGTGGCTATTGTGACTAGGATTTTACATTTATTTGGTTCTTTGCCTGCTTGTTGTTGGTTTATAAGAATGCAAATGTCTTTTACACATTTGTACCCCAAAACTTTTCCAAAGCCCTTTATCAATGAAAACAGGTTTTTTACAGATTCTCTTGGATTTTTTTAGGTATAGGATCATATCATTAGCAAGAATGGAAACTTAACTTCCTCTTTTTCTATTTGAATATCTCTGATTTCCTTCTCTTGTCTAATTACTCTTTCTAAGACTTCCAACACAATGTTGAACAAGAGGGGTGACATTGGGCATCCTTGTCTTGTTCCATTTTTCAGGGGAAATGCTTACAGTTTCTGTCTGTTTATCAATATGCTGACTGTGGGTTTATTGTAGATGGCACTTACTATCTTGAGGTATGTTCCTTCTATGCCTGGGAGTTTGAGGGTTTTTATTAAGAAGGAATGCTGGATTTTATCAAAAACTCTTTCTACATCTAATGATATAATCGTGTGCTTCTTGTTTTCATATCTGTTGACGTATTACATTTGTGATCTTGCAGATGTTGAACCAGACATGCATACTGGGGATGAAACCTACTTGGTCATGATGGATGATTTTGGAGATGTGTATTAGTTACAGCTTGCTAGAATCTTGTTGAGATTTTTTGCATCTATGTTCATTAGGGATATTGACATGCAGTTTTCTTTTTTGTTGTTGTTGGATCTTTACCCAGTTAGGGTATCAGTGTGATGTTAATTTTGTAAAATGATTTGAGGAGAATTCTATCTTTCTCAATTGCTTGGAATACTTTCAATAGGATTGGTATCAGCTCCTCCTTGCATGTTTTGTAGAATTCTGCTGAAAAGCAGTCTGGTCCAGGGCTTTTTATTGTAGATAGTTTCCTTATGATGTCTCAATTTCCTGAATTATTACTCATCTATTTAGTGTCTCAATGTTTTCTTGTTTTGACCTTGGGAGGCTCTATGATGTTACAAAGCCCTTCATTTCATTTAGGTTATCAAGTTTGTTTCCACAATGGTGTGCATGGTAATCTCTGATAATCTTTTGTGTTTCTTCAAGATCAGTTGTAATTTAATCTTTTACGTTTTTGATTGTGTTTATTTGGGATTTTTCTCTCTTTTTCTTGGTCATTCTGGCTAGGGATCCATCAATCTTGTTTATTCTTTCAAAGAACCAGCTTTTTGTTTTGTTGATGCTTTTCTATGATATTTTTGTCTTCCATGTCCTGTATTTGGACTTTTAATTTGGTGATCTGGATTCTTCTGCTAAAGTTAGGGTTTTGGTGGTTTTATCTTTCCAGGTCCCTTAGATGATGTATTAGGCTTGTGATGTTTCCATTTTCTTGATGTGTGTTTGCAGAGATATAAATGCCCCTCTTAGAGCTGATTTCATGGCATCCCAGAAGTTTTTTTTGTTTTGTTTTGTTTTTTTGAGCTGGATTCTCACTCTGTTGCCCAGACTGGAATGCAGTGGCCGCTCCCGGCCACCGCAGCCTCGACCTGCTGGGCTCCAGCGATCCTTCCGCCTCAGCCTTCCAAGTAGCTGGAATTACAGGCATGCGCTACCACGCCCAGCTGATTTTTTGATTTATTGTAGAGATGAGGTCTCGCTGCCCAGGCGGGTCTCAAACCTGCGGACTCAGGCAATCCACTCATCTCAGCCTCCCAAAGGCGCGGGATTACAGGCTGAGCCACCGAGCCCAGCTATCCCAGAAGTTTTGATAGAATTTTTTTTTCATTTTCAATTGCTTACAGGAATCTCAATTTCTGTTTTGATTTCCATGTTGATTCAGGAGTTGTTCAGCATCATGCTGTTTAGTGTCCATGTCTTTATGGGTTTGGAGGGGATTTTATTGGTGTTGATATTTATTTTTATTCTACGTGATCTAAGAAGGCACATGGCAGTATTTTGATCTTATGAAATTTGTTTATGCTTGATTTATGACTGAGAATGTGATTGATCTTAAAATGCATTCCTTTTGATGATAAGTAAAATGTATATTCTGTGGTTGTTGGCTGGAGTATTCTGTAGGCATCTATTAAGTCCATTTGGTTGAGCTTCAAGTTGAGCTTCCAGATCACTTTGTTGATTTTTTGCCTTCATGGTCTATCTAGTGTTGTTTGTGGGGTATTTAAGTCCTTAGCTATAATAATGTTAGAGTCAACATCTTTTTTTAGTTTACTTAGTTGTTGCTTTATAAACGCTGGTGTTCCTGTGTTAGGTGCATATATGTTTAGCATGAATTGAACTTTTTATCATTATGTAATGTCCTTCTGTATCTTTTTTAACTTTTGATGGCTTAAAGGTTTTTTTTTTTCTGATATTAAGATCATGACTCCTGCCTTTTGTTTTCCATTTACCTGTAAACTCATTTTTTATCCTCTAACTTTGAGTCTGTGTGTATCCCTTCTGGTGAGATGAGTTTCCTGGATGCAGCAAATTATTGGGATATGGTTTTTTATCCAGTTTACCCTCTATGTCTTTTCAGTTGTGCATTTAATCCATTCGAGTTCCAGGCTGATTATTGAAATACAATTGTCTATCCCCGTCATGAGGGTCTTATAAAGGTTGTCTTTCTTTCTTTGCTTTCTTTTAGCATTTGGGTTGATGTATGTGTATGTTCTCAAGTTTGTAATTGTGATGTATTCTCTGTTGATTCTGTGTTCTGCTGTCCTCTTGGAAAGCGTGTAGTCATTCTTTTATTTCTTTCTTCTGTGTTTAATACCTTTTTAAGCATCTTCTGTAGAGCTGGTCTGGAAGCTGCATAATCTCGTAAGGATTGGATGTCTGGGAAGTATTTTAAGTCTCCATTGCTGATGAAGCTCAGCTTGACTAAGTAGGAAATTCTTTGTTTAAATTGTTTCTTTCAGGACCTTGAATATTGAACTCCAATTCCTTCTAGCTTGTAGTGTCTCTCTGATAGGTTGGCTGCTACTCTGATTGGTTTTCCCCAGTAGGTTGTCTGATCTTTCTTGCTTGCTGCCTTTAGAATTTTTTCTTTTGTGCCTACTCTGTGTAGGTGAATTACTATGTATCTAGGGGTTGTTCTAATTTGATGACTTGCAGGGGTTCTCTGTATCTCTTGTGCTTGGATGGTCACATCTCCAGTGAGATGAGGAAAGTTTTCTTGGATAACCTTTTGGAATACTTGCTCCAAGGTGTTCTCCATTTCCCTTTCTTCTCCTGGGATACCAGTCAGGCATAGGTTCTGCCTCTTGATATAATCACATGTCTCTTGAAAGCATTGTTCTTTCTTTCTTAGTTTTCTTTCTATGTTTTTTACAGATTGGGTTAATTCCATGTTTTGATCTTCAAGTTCTGAGATTTTTCTTCTGCTTGATTAATTTTGCTTTCCATGCTTGTCACCTTGTTATTTATTTCCTGGATTAAGTTTTTATGGTCACAATCTCTTTTGCAAGTTCTTTTAGTGTTACAAGTTGTCTTTCTTGAGTCTTACCCACGCTTTCCAACCATTCTCTAATCCCTATTGTATTCTGGTGCCAGTTGTTGGTTACTTCCATTGTTTGGGCTCTGATATCTGATTTTTCAGACATTTTTTCTTGTAACACTTAGAATTATCCTTGTTCTTCCATTGATTCTTCCTCATTTGGGACTGATCTCTTTCTTTTCTCTTTAGTTTCACTATTAAGTGGCAGTAGGAGAGGCCTGAGAAGCACTAGGGACCAAGCAGAGCAGCAGCAGCAGCCACTTCACCAGGAGAGCCCTGACCACTTGCTCCTGAATCCCTACTTAGTCAGCCACTCACATGCCCACTTACTCACTGACATGTACACAAAATTTTTCATACACTCACGCACATGGGACTCGCTTAGTCCAACTGGCTCTGTTGCCATCTTCCTGAGAATCAGATTTGGTCTTTGATAAGTATATGTTCCTGTATGATTATTTGCTCCAATGTAGGAATTTAATCTCATTAATAAACACCCATTTAAATGCCAATTAGAATGCTTAGCCATGCCAAGTTAGGGGAGCCTCCATCTGTGGAATGACCTAGAAAGTCACAGGTGTAAAAATGAGATGAGAAGTCTAACTTTCCTATCAACTAATGGCAAAATTTTGAATGTTTTGAATGCATATGAATTGCACCTGTAAGTATCTTAATTGCAAACCTGTGAGTGATTAACTAAAATATTGGCCATATTGTACAAACAGGAATTTGGACCTTCATAAGTTTGTGAGAGAAACATAGGTATGCCAGTTGTGGCAGACTCACAGCAGAGTGGGTAAAAGGGGAGCTTCAAAGACATAAGACAGCACAGAGCATCTTATGGGCTAGAGAAATGTCCAGCAATTAAACAGTATTCTGTCTCTCTATCCCCTAAACCAATTGTTTTTTTTCTGGAAGAGTATGATAGATGCTCAAAAAGAAAATCAATACACTGAAAACTATAAAACATGTTAAAATAAATTAATGAAGATCTAAATAAGTGAAAGGATACCCCATGTTCATGAATTGGAAACATATTGTTGTTAAGATGGTAATATTTCTCAAATTGATCTACAGTTCAGCACAATCCTTATGAAAATTCACCTTGTTTTTGTTGTTGTTGTTTGTTGGGTTGTTTTTTTTTTTTAAACTTTTGTGGACATTGGCAAGCAGATCTGAAAATTGATATGCAACTGCCAAGGACCCAGAACAGTCAAAACAATATTGAATAAAGAAGAACAAAGGTGGAGGGTTCACATTTTCCAATTTCAAAACTTACTACAAATCTACAGTAATTGAATTAGTATTATACTGCCATATAACTAGACATATAGAAAAAATGTAACTGAATTGAGAGGCCAGAATTAAACCCCCATTTTTACGGTCAATTGATATTCTCCAATGTAGAAAAAGAAATTAAATGAAGGAAATTATAGTCTTTTCAACAAACAGTGTTGGAACAAATATATGTCATGCAAAAGAATAAATTTGAACCACTATCTCACATCATTTAAAAATTCACTAAAAATAAGACAGTGGTTCAAGATGGCTAACCAGACCATCTGACACTCTCCTCTTCCAAAAAGAAGAATGAAAACAGATAGTAGATAGTAGATAATCATTGTTCAAATAGGTACTCTAAGAAATAACACTGAAATTCATCCAAGAAGTAATAGAAGAAAACCTGATGCATGAAAGGAGAGAGAGGCAAGGTAGCTGGCCTGGCAAAGACTGTCTAGAAACTCAGAGGGGATCACCGGTACAAAGAAAACATAAGTGAGAAATCCCCAACATAAGTAAGAAATTCCCACTGTGAACTTTTGCAGTCCCACCCACAGAAGAACCACTTGACCATTGCCGGCCTTGAGACTAGTATAGAGAGCTGCCTGGAGTCTGCACAATGGCATTGCTCCAGATAAGGAGCTCAAACTGGATCCCACATACTCCCTGAGACACAAGCAGCTGCAGCACGGCACCATTTGGAAAGTTCAGCCCCCACCAGTCACATCTTGTCTTGGGGCCCAACAACCCTTGAATTTCCATGTTGCTAAGTCTCATAGACATCCCCCTGTGTTACCTAAAAGACTACAATGGAATGATGCTGGTTAGACACAGTAGTCTGACAGGCTCCCCAGCACATTAATCCATATAGTGCCCTACTAGAGGAACTAGGATTGCAGTACACCAGGAAGGCTGCCCACACGACAAAGGGAGCTACAGCACTGAAGTGCTCACTCACAAGAGCCTGAGAGCCACCTGCCTATGGATATTGACAATGATAACACTCCCCAGTAGCAAGGCTACAGTGCACTTGCAAGTACCCTAAAGATAGTCTCTCCTCACTCACTGCTGTCCCTACCACTTTCACTCAAGGATGTCACCCAGTGAAATAGGGATTGCCCAGCCCCACGCACCACAGTCTACACCCTGTGTACCACTGGGGGCCTGCGGATAGGCCTGCCCAACCTGGTACTGCCACTGTTATTGCCATTTCCATGCCACACATGCTGCTCAGAGCTCAAGGACCCACACACCCACATGAACCACTTCTGTCACTGCTGACACCTAAGCAAGCTATTTGTAGGACCAGTAATGGCCTGCCTGGAACCACTAACACTGGTGCTTGTGTTCATCATGCAGGGGCCCAAGGACAGGTAGGCTTAGCCTGCTGCTGTCACCACTGGGGCCTGAGGCCTATCCCACCTGGTACCCTTGTCCCCAGAAAAGCCTACGCACAGCCACTTACAACTGCAGCCTAAGCTCCTGAGGAAATTGCTGACACCTCTGGCATTGTTTACAGCCAAAGAAATCTCAAGGAGACTATACTACTGTACACACCAAGAATCAAAAATAAAGTGTCCTACTCAACAAACAGCATAGATACATCTACAGGGAAAAGTGTTCCCCTGTGAAAGCCAATTTTAAAAAAAAAAAAAACCAGATATACAGAAATCAATATAAGAATACAAGAAGCATGAAAAAGTAGGGAAATATGCCATCTCCAAAAGAATACAATAATTCTTCATAAAGAGTCCAATGAAGAAGAAATTTATAAAATGCCTTAATAAGAATTTAAAATAGTGATATTAAAGAAGCTTAGTGAGATATAAGAGAATAAATGTAAATGATACAAAGAAATCAGGAAAACAGTTCAGAATCTGAATGGTTTACGAAGGAGACAGCTATATACATAAAAAAAGAACCAAACAGAAATCCTGAAAGTGAAGAAGTCAATGAATGAAATAAAAAATAAAATTGGAAGCTTCAACAATAGACTTTATCAGGCAGAAGAAAAAAATGTCAGAACATGAAGACAGGGCTTTAAAATAACCCAGTCAGACAAAGGAGGAGGAGGAGGAGGAAGAGAAGGAGGAAAAAAAAAACAATATAAAAGAATCAAGAAAGCCTATGTAACATATGGACACATAAAGCATCCAAAAATACAAAGTTTAGGTGTTTCAGAAGGTAAAGAAAAGGGCAAAGGTATAGAAATCCTATTTAAGAAATTGATAGCTCAAAATTGTATAACCTAGCAAGAGATTTAGACAAGTAGATACAAGAAATTCAGAGAATCCCAAGTAAATACAACTCAAAAAAAGATTTTCTCCAAAGAACATTATAGTCAAACTGTCAAAAGTCAAAGACAAAGAGAGAATTTTAAAAACAGTAAGGGAAAATCATGTAGTCATATTCAAGGGAACCCATATGAAACTATCAGTTTCACAATTTTACAGCAGAAATCATAATAGACCAGAACAGAATGAGATAATATATTCAAAGTGCTAAATGAAAAAAACAAACAAAAAATATTTCAATCAAGCATACTACATCCAATAAAGTTATCCTTTAAAAATGAAGAAAGCATTAAGCCTTTCCAAGACAAACAAATATTTAGGGAATTCATCAGTACAAGACTGGTCCTACAAGAAATACTTAAGTGAGGCCTGCAGTTGGAAGCAGAAGTACAATATCCACTATTATGAAAACACTAGAAAGTATAACATTTACTGATATATCAAACACAAAATAAAAAAGAAAAAGAGAGGGCACAAATGTTACCACTACAGAAAACCACAATGATAAATGATGAAAGAGAAAGAAACAAAGGATATACAAAATAATTATGAAACAGTTAACAAAATGACAATAATAAGTTCTTGTATATCTGTTACCAAAACACCAGGGGTTTGGTCAAGATCCCATTACTTGTTGCACAGAAAACGAATTGCTGAGACAATTATTTCCAGGGAAGGAGGCTTCTTATTCAGATGATGTCAGTGAAAATGAACAGGAGATTTCATCTCAAATCTATCTCCTGAGTTGACTCAAATTTAAGATTTATATAATAGAAAGCATGTAATATTATGTGGGAAAACAGCAATTATGGAGGAGTAAGGAAGCAATCATGATGAGTGAGATGTCTGGCATCTTGTTATCTAGATGTGGTGATCTGGTGAGTTTTAGTCACTTGCCTGAGGGTCAGTTTCCTGAAGAAGGAACTCAGATAAAGCAAAGGTAAGTTTCAAGTTTTAAGACTAGAAGGGTCAATGTCTACGTTCATTAAATCTTTTTTCTATAAGGAAATTGGATTGGTGTTATGCCTATAAAAACCTTTAATGTAAACAGAGAAAACATTCCACTAAAAAAAAAAAGACTAGCTTAATAAAATGTTTAAATGACCTATCTATATGCTGCTTGCAAGAAACTACTTCACCTGTAAAAATACACATAGGCTAAAAGTGAAGGTATGGAAAAATATTTCACATAAATAAAAACCAAAAATGAGCAGAGTAAGTATACTTATATCAGATAAAACAGATGCTAAGTCAAAAACAGTAAAAGAGACAAAGAAAAATTATATAATGATAACAGGATCAATTCAGCAAAAGAATATAATGTATGCACCCTAAACTGGAGCAACCAGATATCTAAATTATTTATTTTTAAAATTTATTTATTAAATTATTTATTATTAGATCTAAAAGAAGAGATAGACTCCGATACAATAGTGGGGGACTTCAACACCCTAGTCTTAGCATTAGACAGATCTTCTAGATAGAAAATTTACAGAGAAGCATTGGATATAAGCTGTACTTTAGATCAAATGGGTATAACAGACATGTGCAGAATTTCATCCAACAGCTTCAGAATACACATTCTCTCATCAGTAGATGAAATATTCTCCAGAATAAATCATATGTTAGGCCACCAAAAAAAGTTTCAATACGTTTTTCAAAATTGGAATCATATCAAGTATCTTTTCTAACCACATGAAATAAAACTAGAAATCAGTAACAAGAGGGAATTTGGAAACCATACAAATGTATGGAAATTGAACAGCATATTCCTGAATGACCATTGCATCAATAAAGAAATTAAGAAGAAAATCAAAATACTACTTGAAACAAATGCAAATGGAAACACATCATACCAAAATATATGGATATAGCAGAGGCAATGCTAAGAGAAAAGTTTATTGCAATAAATGCCTACATATTTCAACTAAACAACCTAAAGATGCACCTCACGAAACTAGAAAAACAAGAATAAACTAAGCCTAAAATTAATAGAAGAAATCATAAACATCAGAGCACAAATAAATAAAAGAGACTAAAAAAAACCAAATAATCAATGACACTAAAAGTTAATTTTTTTAAAAAATAAACAAAATTGAAAAACCATTAAGTAAAGCAATGAAGTAAAGACCCAAATAAATGAAATCAGAAGTGTAAAAGAAGACATTACAGCACATACCACAGAAATACAAAAAAAATTATTAGAGACTATCAGGAATAAAATGTCGCCCAACAAAAAAAAGCCCAGGGCCAGATGACTTCTCTGCTGAATTCTACCTAACTTACAAAGGATAAATAACACCAGTTTTCCTCAAATTCTTCCAAAAATTAGGAGAAAATTCTCCTTAGTTTAGTCTATGAGGCCAGCATCACCCTGGTACAAAAACCAAATGACAAGACAACAAAAGAGAAAACTATAGGCTAATATCTTTGATGAACATAAATGTAAATCCTCAACAAAATACTAGCAAACTAAATCTAACAACACATCAAAAACCATGATCAAGTGGGATTTATCCCAGAGATGCAAGGATTATCCAACATAGAAAAATCAATAAACAAAATGAATTGCATCAACAGGCTGAAGGACACAACCATATAATCATTTCAATAGATGCAGAAAAAGTATACTATAAAAGTCATTGTCTTACCCAGTGCTCCCAACCAGCAAGGACTGAAGATTTTAGATGAGATGACGCTTCTTTTCTCTACAACATTGGCCAAGATTTTTTTTTTTTGACATGCATGCATCCACACTAGTTTTATAAACCTAGCAAGGCCCACAGAGGAACATCTATTTTTCACATCAATTTCTTCTACTTTGTAAGCTAGTTGGGTTTTTAGCTCTTTGGAAATCTCAGGCTAGGCCTTGAATTTCCTGGTACCACTTGACAAGAGATGGCAGATTAGAGACTTTCAGCATGCCTCATCCATCTGAACATTGTGAGATAGTGTGGAAAGATCAGCACAATGAACCTAAATTCAAGAAGAAAAATGGATATTCATTAGAACAGCAAAGGACACCCCAGATCTCAGAGAGGAGAAGGCAGGAGAACAGTCTCCACAATGGCACTCTGCAGAGAAAAGTGAATGTAATCCCGGAACACAGGGTGGGATTGAAAACTTCCTCGAGATGTATCTTCCAACCAGGAATCTGTTTAACCCAGGCCATGGGAGAACATCCTATTTTTCCTGAGCTCTGGAGCTATCTTAGGGGAAGACTGAGAGTTGGTGAGAGGGAAAGATACACAGTAAAGCCATGGGTGTTCTCCCAAATCCAGGTTGGTGAGGAAGACACCATTTTTTGAGCAGGAGCAGTGTCTCAGCAACAGCAACTGGTGGAAACATTGTGGTCTCTACCCTGAGTCAAGGCTGGAGTGGAGGAGGAGCCTCACATAGCCAGAGCACGGCAGGAAACATGAAGATCACCCCAGGGTTTGGAGCCAGATCTGGGCTCAATGGCCAGATGCTAGTGGAGGACCCACCAAAGCCTATTTTCCCTTCTGGGTAGAAAGACTAGCAGCTAGGATCAGATCTGCAACCCAGAATCAGTCTCTGTATGTCACTGCTGAGGCACCTCACCCTGCCACACCCCTCCAGGCAATTGTGGCAAAGGTCTCAGCAACACTAAGGAACATCCAGAACAGCAGCCTAAACAACAGGAGGCCTCACCATTCCCGTGCTCTAGAATCTGCAGCTTAAGGCAAGGAGAGTTACTGTAGCTGCAGTCTCTTAAGAACAGCAGTCCCACAGTCTGAGAGGTAGGAGAGTTCCTACCCCAGTGGCTTCTTCTGAGGAGCAAGGCCTGAAGCCAGGCTTAGCTCTGTGACCCAAATTGGCCTGCAGATGTCATTTCGGAGTACCACAGCCTGTCCCTCTAGTCTGTTAGGGAAGTGCATACCCCCTAGTACCAAAGATCAGCTGGCCCCCATCTGTATACACCCAAATTAGTATCCTACCCCATGCAGCTACCCTTTTACAAGGTCCCTTGTGCTCTATGCTGTAACACACCTAATCACCTAGAGTAGGAGCCTGAGCCACTTATACCCCTGAGGGTAGAGTCCTTGGAGCTGTGGTTTTCTCTCCACTCAGTGCTCAAACCCATCCCCAGGTACCTGGATCCACTTTTCTAGGTTAGGAGTGAGGGTCACCCCCACCTTCCTGAGCAGAGGACTTGAGGCAGTGAAAATCCCCTAACACATCATCTGGGCATATCTCTGGGCACTTGGAGACCACACAATCTGGTGCCTGTGCCTGCCATCAGTGGACCTGTAGGTGGACCTGCCTGGTTCAGCCCTACCCATCTTGGTTCTCCCCTCCCAGAGGTTGAACTAGAAACTTAGGCTATAGTCCATGCCACAGATAAGCTCACTGTGGAAACAACAGAGAGCTTCTTCTAGCAAATAAGGACCGAGTAAATGCTCATCCACATTAGAAGTAGCCAGCTCTTACCCATAGGCACCACCTGCTGGCCTGGAGGATGAACAACACAACAAAACAGAGTAATTTACTGACACCCAAGACCTCTACCACTCCAGCCTTACAAAAGAAAATGAGCTGGCCCACACACCCATTACAATACTATTACAACCAACACTCAGGAAAACCTATATACACAGGCTATCTATGTCAAAGAAATTCATACAGATTAGTTATCATAGCTCATCCAAATGAGAAAGAACCACAGAAACAACTCTGAAAGTATGAAAAAATAGTGTTATCCCTCCAAAAGAGCAAACTAACTATTCAACAACAGACTCTAGTCAAAATGAAATCCCTAAAGTGTCAGAAAATAAATTCAGAATATCGATTATAAAGAAGCTTGATGTGATGCAAGATAAAACTGATAGCCAACACAAAGAAATGAGCAGAACAATTCAGGAAGTGAAAGGAGAAATTGACAACATTTAAAAAAAAAATAGAACTAGAAAACTCAATGACGGAGATACAAACACAGTACAAAGCTTCAGCTATATGCTAGACCAAGTGAAAGAAAGAATCTCAGAGTTGGAAGACAGGTCCTTTGAATTAACCCAGTCAGAGAGAAATAAAGAAAAAATAATTAAGAAAAATAAACAAAGCCTACGAGAAATATGGGATTATGTAGAGTGACCAAACCTATGAATCATAAGCATTCCAGAGGGAAAATAAGTTAAAGTAAAAAAATATGGAAAACATATCCAAGGAAATAATTTTTTAAAACTTGCCTGATCTTGAGAGAGATCTAGACATCTAGATACAAAAAGCCCAAAACATTCCTGCACGATACACCACAAAAGAACCTCATCAAGTCTATAGTTGTCAGATTATCCAAAATCAACAGGGAAGAAATATCCTAAGAGAAACAAGAGAAAAGTATCAAAGCACTTATAAAGGAAAGGACATTAGACTAACAGCAGACTTCTCAGCAGAAACCCTAGAAGACAGAAGAGAATGAAGGCCTATTTTCAATCTTCTTAATAGAAGAAAAAAAGCCAGTCATGAATTTTCCATTCAGTAAAACTAAGCTTCATAAACAAATGAGAAATAAAGTCTTTCTCTGACAAACAAATACTAAGGGAATTAGTTGCCACTAAACCAGCTCTATAAAAGATACTCAAAGGAATTCTAAACTTGGAAACAAAACAATGACTCTTTCTATCATAAAAGATCACATAAGCACAAAGCTCACAGAGCATATAAAGCAACTACACATTTGAATCCCCAAAGCAGCTTGCTTACAAAGCTGTGGCAAGAACAAAATCTCACTATCAATATTAACCATGAAGATAAATTTTCTAAATGCCCCACTTAAAAGAATCAGAGACACGAACTAGAATAAATTTTTTGAAAGACCCAACCATATGCTGCCTACAAGAGACTCACCTACTGGCCAAAGACAGTCACAGACTCAAAGTAAATGGGTGGAAAAAGATATATCAGATGAATGGAAAAGAAAAATGAGCAGGAGTAATCATCCTCCTATCAGATAACTCAGAATTTAAACAAAACACAGTAAAGAAAGCAGATAAGGGCATATATATTCATAAAGGGTGCAACTCAACAAGAAGATTTAATAATCTTAAACAAATATGCACCAAACACCAAAGTACCCAAATTCATGAAGCAAATACTACTTGACCTCAGAAGATATATTGATAGCAATACAATAATAGTGGGTGACTTCAACACCCCATTAACATCATGATACAGATCATCAAAACAGATAATTAACGAAGAAATACTGGACTTAACCTGGACTATAGACCAAATGGACCTAACAGACATCTACAGAACTTTTCACCCAACAACTGCGACTTTCTTCTCATCTCCCCATCAAACATTCTCCAAAATTGGTCACAAAGCAAATCTCAAAAAATTTAAAAACATCATCATCCTAAGTAAACTGACTCAGAAACAAAAACCAAACACTGCATGTTCTCACTCATATGTGGGAGCTAAATAGTCACAAAGATAGAAATAATAGACACTGGGGACACCAATAAGGGGGGAGGAGGGAGGACAGTTAGGGTTCAGAAACTACCTATGGGACACAATGCTCATTATCTGGGGAATGGGCCTCCTGAGACCCAATCCTTACCACTACACAATAGGTCCATGTAACAAATATGATGTGAACCCCCTGAATCTAAATTTTAAATTAAATTAAAAAGTCAAAATCATACCAAGCATCTTCTCAGACCACAGTGGAATACAATTAGAAATCAACACTGAGAGGAGTTCTTAAAACTACACCACTACATAGAAATTGAACAATTTGCTCTTGAATGACCTTTGGGTAAGCAATAAAATTAAGGCAGAAATCTTTTAAAAATCATTGAAACAAATGAAAATAGTGACACAACATACCCAAACCTTTGGAACACACCAAAATCAGTTTTGAGAAGAAAGTTTATAGCATAAAATGCCTATACCAAAAATATAGAGAGACTGAAAATCAATAGCTTAACCTTACACCTCAAGGAACTAGGAAAACAAGAACAATCTAAAACTAAAGCTAGCAGAAGAAATGAAAGAATAAAGATCAGAGCAGAATTAAATGAGATTGAGAACAACAACAAAAAAAATATACAAAGGATTAGTGAATCAAAAAGTTGGTTTTTAAAAGGACATACAAAATTGACAGACCACTAGCTAGATTAACCAAGAAAAAAAGAGAGCAAACTCAAATAAATTTAATCAGAAATTAAAGTGGTGCCATAATAACCAATACCGTAGCAATACAAAAGATCATTGGAGACTACTATGAACAAGTCTATGGCCATACATTGGAAAATCTAGAGAAAATGAATATGTTTCTGGAAATATACAAACTCCTAAGACTGAAATAGGAAGAAATAGATATTCTGAATAGTCCAATAATGAGCAATAAAATTGAATCAGTAATAAAAATTTTAAAATCTCCCAACAACAAGAAAAAAGCCCAAGGTCAGATGGATTCACAGCCAAATTTTAACAGGTGTACAAAGAATATATCATGTACCAATCCTACTGAAACTATTCCAAAAAATCAAGGAAGAAGGACTCCTCTCTAACTCATTCTATGAAACTAGTATCACATTGACACAAAATCAGGAAAAGACACAACAACAAAAAAAAACTACAGACCTATTTCCCTGATGAATATAAATGCAAAAATCCTTAACACAACACTAGCAAACCAAACTCAACAGCATATCAAAAAAATTATCCATCAAGACCAAGTAGGTTATTTATTCTAGGCATACAAGGATAGTTCAATATCCACAAATAAATAACTATGACTCACCACATAAACAGAAGAAAAATAAAAACCATATGATCATCTCAATAGAAACAGAAAAGGCATATGATAAAATTCAATATCCCTTCATGATTAAAAAAAAAATCTTCAACAAAATAAGCATAGAAGGAATAGAGTACAAAATAAAAGAGCAATATCCCAATATAACCTGAACCAACATCAATCCTAATCAAGAAAAGTTTAAAGCATTCTCTCTCAGAGCAAAGACAATATTGTTAAAATGACCTTACTTCCCAACACAATATACAGAGTCTAAGTCATTCCTATGAACATACCAATGTGATTTTTCACAGAAATAGAAAAACCTATTCTAAAATTTGTATGGAACCACAAATAGCCCAACTAGCCAAAGCAATCCTGGGTAAAAAGAACAAAACTGGAAGGCATCACATTACCTGAATGCAAAATATATCACAAGGCTATATATAGTAACCAAAATAGTATGTAACTGGCATGAAAACAGACACTTAGACCGATGAACTAGAATAGAAAACCCAGAAGTGGGTTTAATGTATTTATAGCCAAATGATTTTTGACAAAGTCACAAAGAACATACATTGGGGAAAGGACGCCCTACTCAAACACAGTTCTAGGAAAACTGAATATGTGTAAGAAGAAGAATGAAACAGACCTGTACCTTATACCATATACAAAATACAATAGGAGATAGACCAAAGATTTAAATGTAAGACTCAAAACTAAAAATATTAGAATAAAACAGAAGAGAAACACTCCAGTCTAGGCAAAGATTTTATGGTTAAGACATCAAAAACACAGATAACAAAACAAAAATAGACAAATGAGATTCTATGAAACTAAAAAACCTCTGCACAACAAAGAAAACAACAAACATTACAAAGATACAACTTACAGAATTAAAGAAAATATTTGCAGACAATTCACCTGACAAGGGACTAATATTCAGAGTATACAAGGAACTCAACTTAATAGCAAAAACAAAAATTAATTTCATTAAAAAGTGGGCAAAGTATCTGATTAGACGTTTCTCAGAAAAAAAAGACATACAAATGATCAAAAGGTATATTAGAAGAAAGACTCAACATCACTAATCATCAGGAAAATGCAAATCAAAACCACAATGAGATATCATCTTAGCCCAGTTAGAATGGCTCTGAAAAAGACAAAACATAAGACACTGGTGAGGATGCAGGGACAAGGGAACTCTTATACACTCTTAGTGGGAATATAAATTAGTAGAGCCACTATGAAAATAGTTTTCAAAAAGAAAACCTAAAATATTACTAACATATGATTCAGCAATTCATTATTGAGTATGTATTCAAAGGAAAGGAAATCAGCATGCCAAAAGGGTACTTGCACCCTCATGTTGACTGTAGCACTATTCACAAAAACAAAGATAGAGATTCACTTAAGTGTCCATCAACAAATGAATGGATAAAGAAAATACAGTATTATACACAATGGAATAATATTCAGCCATGTAAAGGATTAAATTATCTTTATTCAACAGCATGGAGGGAACTGTAAGTTATTAAGTGAAATGAGTAAGACACATAAATATTGCATATTCTCACTCATATGTGAGAGCTTAAAAAGTTGATATTCCAGAAGTAGAGAGTAGAATGATAGTTACCAGAGATTGGGAAGGGTATAGGGGATGGAGAATGTGGAAAGGTTGTTTAACAGGTACAAGTATACAGTTAGATAGAATGAGTAAGTTCTAATGTTCAGTGACTGAGTAAAGGGACTTTATTTAACAACAATATGCTATATATTTTTAAATAGCTAGCAGAGAGGATTTGAGATGTTTCTAACACAAAGAAATGATAAATGCTGGAGGTGACGGATACCCTAAATACACTACCTTGATCATTACATTCTATACATGTAACAAAATATAACATGTGCCCTCTAAATATGCACACATACTATGTACTGTTAAAAAATAAATTAACACAAAATGTATCTACAGTCTAAATATAAGAACTAAAATTATAATACTCCTAGCAGAAAACCTAGGAGCAAATATATGTGACCTTGGATTGGACCATGCTAGATATGATACCAAGAAGTCAGATGTGATACCAAAAAATCAAGTGACAGAATTAAAACTAAATAAAGTGAAATTTATCAAAATGAAACACTGTGGTACTGCAAATATCATAAGAAAGTGAAAAACAATCTACAAAATGGGAAAAGACACTTGAAAATCATATATCTAGCCGGGCTCGGTGGCTCAGGCTATAATCTCATGCCTTTGGGAGGCTGAGGTGAGTGGATTGCCTAAACCCGCAGGTTTGAGACCCGCCCGGGTGGCAAGATCTCATCTCTACAATAAATCAAAAAATCAGCCGGGCATGGTAGCGCATGCCTGTAATTACAGCTACTTGGAAGGCTGAGGCAGAAGGATCACTGGAGCCCAGCAGGTCAAGGCTGCGGTGGCCAGGAGCGGCCACTGCACTCCTGTATGGGTGACAGAGTGAGACTCTGACTCAAAAAAAAAAAAAAAAGAAAATCATATATCTGATAAGAATATCCAGAATAGACAAAGAAATCTTTACAACTCGATAATATAAAGGTAAATAATCCAATTAAAAATGAACAAGAAATCTGAATAGACATTTCTTCTAAAAAAATACAAATATTCAGTAAATTCATGACAGGATACTCAGCATCATTAGTTATTAGAGAAATGCTAATCAAAACTTTAATGAGAAGCTACTTCATATGCACTAGGATGGCTAAAAATATATATATTTTTTGAGTTGGAGTCTCACTCTGTCACCCAGACTGGAGTGCAGTGGCCACTCCCAGCCACTGCAGCCTCAACCTGCTGGGCTCCGGCGATCCTTCCGCCTCAGCCTTCTGAGTAGCCGGAATTACAGACACGTGCTACCACGCCCGGTTGATTTTTTGATTTATTGTATAGATGAGCTCTTGCTGCCCAGGCGGGTCTCGAACCCGCGGGTTCAGGCAAGCCACCTCAGCCTCCCAAAGGCGCGGGATGACAGGCTGAGCCACCCAGCCTGGCTAATTTTTTAAGGACTTCCGGCAAGATGGTGACGGGGCAGCCTGGTCTATGAAACCCTCTGCAAAGGAGAACGCAGAGGGTCTCTGGCTCTCTCCCAAGGGGCTGCAGACCCCAACGTCGCAGCCTGCTCTTCACATGTGTTGAGGCATCGCAGCAGTCTGGACAGTCACTGCAGACACAGCAGCCGCCGGCGCCAACATGGCCTCTGTGGCAGCCATAGCACATCATGCCACCCATGCCTGAGGTGATCCACAACTTCAGTCCTTGAAGCCCCTGCAGGCAAGATCTGCTGGGATCGCTGCCACCTCTGCTGCCACCTTGACTTCCTGCCAGGGATGGGTCTCCTCCCGTGTGCCCTGAGGCAGGCTTCCATTGCCGGGCTTCTGTCAGACCCCACCCTCTCTGGGGATAGCAGCTGAGGTAGCACCACCTGCAGGCGATTCAAGGTAACAACACCGAAACAACAGAAACAAGCTTGAAAAAGAGACATGGGCCAGATTTGAGTGGTGAACGGAGGGTGATCTGAACTGTCTTTCACAGCAGGCCAGGGGCAACTGACCCTAACTGCGAACTAATTTACCAGCTTAAAAAAGAAAGCTAGAAATCAGAGCTGAAAGGACATTGGACTTAAATGAAAAGTCTCAGAGTGTGCTGGATTGGTTCTGTTAGTTTAATGACTTGATTCTATTCCTATTGTTTTGTTCCTTTTTTTTCTCTTCCTTTTCTTCTCTTTTCTCCTCCCTGTAAACCATATCTTTGTATAGAGGAACAGCACACCAATAAGGTGGTTGGTTAACTTGTATGTTAGCATCATTGCATGTTTTATTTATTTATTTTTTTTTATGGGAGCTGGTTAGTCCGTAGCCATGGTCTATTGTTTTTATCTGTTTCAGTTTAGGTGTCTCTCTCCATTTGTTGATACACTCATCTGTTTCCCCCCTTACTCCTCTCTCTCTCCACTTCCCTCTTCCCACCACTATCTGCTCCATTCTCTTCCCTCTGCTAACTACATTTTATTTCAGGGAGTAAACCTACAGCCCCACTGCACAGACAGATTTCAAGGCAGTGGGAAGTGGGTTGAAGATTATCCATACACCTGTCAGCGAATACCAAGACCTGCACATTGACTTTGAATCACAGCTCCCCACTTAAGTAAATCTCAAAACTGCAAATAGGACCACCCCCAACCTACAGTGCAACTCTAGAATTGAACAAAGTAAGAGGACATACATAAAGAATAGAAGATTGAACAAACAGAAGCAAAACCAATCCCTCTACCCCTGAATAAAAGAATTGAAGAAGACGGTGATGTGGAGGGAAGGAAAAAGTAGGGGGGGGGAAAAACCACACATATGAAGAAAAACTAAAAGAATATAGTCTCACACAGATGCCTGGGAGATCAGACACTGAGAAAACAGATTCCGGAACACAAACAATGAAGAGCTCCCAGAATGACTGTTCACATGCAACAAACCCAGACATCAAGACATTAATAGAGAGAATTTTAAAAATTGAGGAGAGACAA
>NW_007246638.1:26027-33394 GCF_000164805.1 Carlito syrichta | reverse complement strand
ATGGCAAAATGGATAAAATATCACCAGGCAACAAATTATTGCCTTCAAAAGACTCACCTCACTAGAAAGGACACTCACAGACTCAAAGTAAGAGGATGGGAAACAAATTTTCAGGTGAATGGAACACAAAAGAAAGGAGGAGTCACAATCTTAATTTTAGATAAAACACCCTTTAAGCTATCAAAAATTTAAAAAGATACAGAAGGCCACTACATAATGCTAAAAGGTTCAATTCATCAACAAGAAATATCCATCCTAAACATATACGCACCGAACATAGGAGCACCAACTTTCATAAAGCAGCTCCTAAGTAAACTAAAAAAAGATATTGACTCCAATACCATCATAGCTGAGGACCTCAATTCCCCACTCACAACCTTAGACAGATCATCCGGACAAAAAATCAGCAATGAGATCCAAAAACCCAATGTGACTCTTGATCAAATGGACTTAATTGATACCTCCAGAACCCTCCATCAAAAGATCACAGAATACACATTCTACTCATCACCGCATGGAATGTACTCTAAGATCAACCACATACTTGGCCATAAATCAAGCATAAGCAAATTTTAAAGGACCAAAATTTTACCATGCACCTTCTCGGACCACAGTGGAATAAAAATAAACATTAACACCAACAAGGTCCCCCCAAAACCCACAAAGACATGGACACTAAACAGCATGATGCTAACAACTCCTGGGTCAATGATGAAATCAAAACAGAGATTAAAAAATACCTGGAAACATGAAAATGAAGAAATATCTTACCAAAATCTCTGGGACGCCATGAAGGATGTAGTAAGAGAGGAATTTATATCCCTACAAATGCACATGAAAAAAATGGAAGGATCACAAATTAACAGCCTAACAAGTCACCTAAGAAAGCTGGAAAAGCAAGACCACAAAAACCCTAATTTCGGCAGAAGAATCCAGATCACCAAAATAAAAGCCCAAATCCAGAACATAGAAGACAAAAAGATAATACAAAAAAATCAATGAAAGAAAAACTGGTTCTTCGAAAGGATAAACAAGATCAATGGTCCCCTAGCTAGACTGACCAAGAAAAAGAGAGAAAAAGCCCAAATAAACACAATCAGAAACACAAAAGATGAAGTCACATCTGATCCTGAAGAAATACAAAAGATCATTAGAGACTACTATGTACACTTGTATGGAAACAAACTTGAAAACCTTTCGGAAATGGAGGATTTTCTGTCATCACACAACCTGCCTAAGTTGAAACAAGAAGAAATTGAGACCCTAAATAGACCAATAACAATCAAGGAAATTGGCTACATAATAAGAAAACTACCTACACAAAAAAAACCCTGGACCAGATGGATTTCCAGCAGAATTCTACAAGACATTTAAGGAGGAGCTGACACCAATCCTACTGAAGGTATTCCAGGCGATTGAGAAAGATGGTACTCTACCCAAATCATTTTACGAAGCTAACATCACATTGATACCCAAGCCAGGTAAAGACCCAACAAAGAAAGAGAACTACAGACCAATATCTTTGATGAACATAGATGCCAAAATTCTCAACAAGATCCTAGTGAACCAGATTCAACAACACATCTCAAAAATCATCCATCATGACCAAGTAGGCTTCATCCCTGAGATGCAAGGCTGGTTCAACATTCATAAAACCATAAATGTAATTAAATACATCAACAGATGTCAAAACAAAAGCCACATGATTATATCATTAAATGCAGAAAAAGCTTTTGATAAAATCCAGCACCCTTTCTTGATAAAAACCCTCGAACATCTAGGCATACGGGGAACATACCTCAAAATAGTAAAAGCCATCTACGAGAAACCCACAGCCAGCATACTCCTAAATGGACAAAAACTGGAATTATTTCCCCTGAAAACTGGAACAAGACAAGGATACCCAGTCTCACTCCTCCTGTTCAATATAGTATTGGAAGTCCTGGCTAGAGCAATCAGAGAAGAGAAGGCAATCAGGGGTATTCAAATAGGAAAAGAGGAAGTCAAGCTATTCCTCCTTGCAGACAACATGATTCTATACCTTGAAAACCCAAGAGAATCTATCAAAAACCTTCTTGTACTGATAGAGTCATTATAAAGCTACAATAATCAAGACTGCCTGGTATTGGTACAAGAACAGGCATATAGACCAATGGAATAGAATTGAGATTCCAGAAGCAAAACCTCAGTTTCTCAACCAACTCATCTTCGACAAAGCCTCCACCACCTACCACTGGGAAGAGGGGAACCTATTCAGTAAATGGTGCTGGGAAAACTGGCTGACCACATGCAGAAGATTGAAACAGGACCCCTCTCTATCCATATGACCCCGCAATCCCCCTACTGGGAATATACCCTGAAGAACATAGCAACATTGTTCAAATCACTCTATAAAAAAGATACCTGCACACGTATGTTTATCGCAGCGTTGTTCACAATAGCAAGAACCTGGAAGCAACCATACTGTCCATCAAAAGAGGACTGGAATGAAAAAATGTAGTACATATACACGATGGAATACTATGCAGCCATAAAAAAGAACAAAATCATGAATTTTGCAGCAACCTGGATGGAACTAGAGTCTATAATACCGAGTGACCTCTCACAGAAACAAAGATCTGAGTATCACATGTTCTCACTCATATAGTGGACCTTGAACATCCAATGTAATACTATAAGAAAATGACTGACAGTGGTGGGAAACTATGGGGGAGAGAGGAAGGGAGATGGGATTAACGGTAGTAAATATCTGTCTGGGGATGGGGAGACACCTTTTATCAACAAGGGTGCCTGAACGAAGCATATTTGTATACCTAACCCTTAACTGTACCCCACAATATCATAATAAAAAATATTGATTAAAAAAAATTTTTTTTAAGACAATAGCAAATGTTCATGAGAATGTGGAGAAATTGGAACCCTTCTTTATTGCTAGTGGTAATGTAAAATGGTGCAAAAACTTAGAAAATAGTTTGGCAGTTTCCTAAATGCTAACATAGAATTACTATATGATCCAGCAATTTCACTCCTAGTCATACACACTAGAGAAATGAAAACATGTATCCACACAAAAATGTGAGCACAAATGTTCATAGCAACATTGTTCATAATAGCCAAAATGTGAAAACAACTCACATATTCATCAACTGACTAATGAACTTTAAAATCTGGTACAAGGTGTATTTTTAGGATGATGAAAATATTTTAAACTTAGATTACTGTAATGGTTGCTTAACTGTAAATATACTAAAACCCATTTAATTCTACACTTTAAATGGGTTAATTTTATGGTATGTGAATTATATGTCAATAAAGTTTTTTTAAGAAAGGAGGCCTGACTAGGTGCAGTGGCTTGCGCCTGTAATCCCAGCACTTTGGGAGGTAGAGGCGAGAGAATTATCTGAGCCCAGTGGTTTAATACCAGCCTGGGCAACTTGGTGAAACCTCATCTCTACAATTAAAAAAAAATTAGCTAGTGCGGTACACACCTGTGATTCCAGCTACTTGGAATGCTGAGGCATAAGGATTGCTTAAGCACAGCAATCAAGGCTACATTGGCCATGAGCATGTCACTGTACTCCATCCAGCCTGGGAGGCAGAGTGAGACTCTGACTCAAAAAGAATGGAGGCCATACATTGATAAATGTTTAAAGACATAAATATGGTAATTACCCCAATTTGAGAATTACACTATATAAACATCTACTGAAACATCACTTTGTAACCCACTAATATGTATAATTATTACCTATCAGGTAGAAATTTTAAAAAATTTTTAAAGGAGGCTATACATGAAAACAGTTTTAAATTTTCACAGACTAAATAAAGCAAAAGGTTTATCACTGATTCTATTTTCCCTAGAATTGTCTCTGAAGAATTCTCCTGAGAAGGTAATCAGAGTACTTTCTGCTTGGAAATTTCACTTCACTAATTACATATTCAATCATTATTATATCTTAGGCCAATGGCACACCTTAGCAATACCCCCAAGTTCAATGGGACTGGACATAATTGTTTCTATGTCTGGGGGAATTCTACCTATGGTGCTGTACAATATATATTTGGTCTTTATCCCCATTTCCTGGCACAAAGCTTCTAAAATCCTTGGAGTCTTTGGAATAAAAGAAGTGTCTTTTTCATGCTAATGAGAAGACTGGTGACTGAGATAACTCCAGGATACCACTTGTCACCAGAAAGACCAGGGCATGATGAAAGGGTAAAGTCCCCACCCCACAACCTCTTGGAAGATGAGAGGGACTGAAGATGAGTAACTCGCCAATGACCAATGATGCCATCAGTCATGTAAAGTAATGAAGCCTTCAAAAAAATCCAAAGGGCAGGGACTGTACAGCTTCCAGGTTGGCTGAAGACATTAATATTCTGAGAGGGTGGCACACTCCAACTCATGGGTACAGAAGTGCCTGCTCTTGGGACCTTCACTCTATATATCTCACTCTATATATCTTCATCTGGCTATTTATCTATATCCTTTATTGATAAACTGGTAACACAAGCGTTATAAAGTATTTTCCTGAGTTCTGTGAGTCACTCTAGCAAATTAATTGAAACTGAAGAGGAGGCCACTGGAACCTTGAGTATATAGCCAGTCTGTCAGAGGTATAGGTGAAAAACTACTACTTATGACTGACATCTGAAGTAGGGGCAATCTTATAGGACTGACCTCTTAATCTGTGGAATCAACACTATCTTCAGGTAGATATTTCCAGAATAGAATTAGAGGACACCCAGCTAGTGTCTGGTGGAGAACAGCTTGATGTGGAGAAAACCCCACATATCTGCTGTCAGGATTGTTGTGTTGGGTAGTATATGAGAGTAGAAAAAAACAAACTTTGGTTTTCTTCTACCTTTAAGACTAGCTTTCAGGCTTTGTTAAACTGCAGTTGAAAAAAAATGTTCCTACCTTGTTTCCACCACTGACTCCTGTGCATCTCTAATACTATGATATGTAAGTTGGGTTTTTTAAAATAAAAATATACTATTTTCTCACAAAAAAGAGATGGACTATAATTGTACTAAACAAGAGACCAACAAGCCTGAACTTTAGAACATGAGTTTTGAAATCATCCCTGGTTTCAAATCCTTGCTTTGCCACTTATTAGATATATGATCTTGGGAAAGTTGTATAATTTCTCAGAGCTTCTGTCTCTCATGCATACCATGTAATACAGAGGAGTAGGGGTAGCCAACCATGAAACCATATGTAAGACAGAGGACAAAGAGGTGCTCAGTAAGTATTTAATGGTCTTCAAATCCCCTCTTGCATTTAAAAAGGACAGTAAACTAGTGAACATAAAGTAGTAATCTTTTCTTTCTGTCCTCCTCCCACCCAACACACATATCCCAGAAGTAGCTAGTACTCAGTAAGTATTGTTGGTGTAATTTTTATTCACTAGCATTCAGTGGAAAGCCAAGCTCTGAGGGGCCATATCAAAGAAATATTGTAATAAAAGCACCTTCAACAGTGAACACCCCTGAATTAACTCTCCAGTCCCAGGTCTTACCTCCAAGCAGGTTTCTTCTGTGAACCCACACATAGAACTTTGGGTAGAATTACTGCTTAACAGCTTGTCTCTTGCTTGAACTCTAGCATGAATAGGCCAACCCTGTGCATGTTTAAACCTCTTATTCATCTTGCCCATGAAGCAAACAAATTAGGCATGAGACCAACTCATAGTTCCTTTACTGAGTTTCTCTATGGCTCCTCTTAATTATAGTTGCACAAAGCTGTTTTTGACAGGCACAGAAGAGCAGGTAACAGTGTATCTTTTACATCTGTTCTGATTCTGGTTAAAGTAGAATAACACTTTCTGCTTTAACTGGTTCCAAGTGTTAAAAGACTAAAAATATATTTTTGCATTACTAGTTCAGATTAGCATTCTGACCCAGTCACATAAGATCTGAACTTCTGAGTTTGGGCTTTCTGAGCTATTGATGATCCTTCTTAATGTAGAGTGCTGAGACTCCATGATGATTTGTTTATAGTTGTATGAAGACATAGTTAAATCAGGATTCTTGGCAAATGTTTGTTACTTTAACATGTGATTAAGCTCCATGGCCTGGCAGAGAATTATACAGTATTAAGAACTCAGCCAACTGGGAGGAGTTATGAAACCTAAGTGTTCCTTAATAGACCACATTTGCCAAATACATCTCAACTTGATATTTTATTTATGAATTAAGCTTAATTAGCATAATAATAAAGGAGCATGTGAAAGGCATTCTGAATAAATTTGACTTTTGAATGATATTATTACTCTCTCTATAGGCACATCAAAACCTTTTATTCAAGAAAGAAAAGTACTTAATATTAAACAATTTTGTACTTGGACTTTTTCATCTTGTTTTTATAGCTAGTATATTTTAAAGATAACATTTCTACTTACTGTTTTAAAGTTTATCTTCTTATTGACTTGTTTCTTATTTTAGGTTAGATTGTTCACTATTTATGGTAATTTTACCATAAAGAATTTTGGTCATGTATTCATTAGACTCTAATTTGCCAAGGATGGAAGTACTTGTTCAGTTACCAAAAGTGGGTTCAACAAACTCTGAGGGATGGTATCAGCAAGTTATTGCTGTATCACAAACTACCTAAAATATTTTATGTGTGTTTATAGATGGAATTTTTTTCCGTTTTCTGATGGACTCTTAAATATGTGCATAGTTAGTTTTGATTGAGTAGGCAGTTCTGCTCCTCTTGGCTTGGCTTTCTCAATGGTTTTTGAATCAGTTGGCTGCCAGCTTATCTAGAATGGTCTCAGCTTTTCTCCGCATGGGTCTCCAGGGGCTCTCTCTTCCACACTGCTGTGAAAACATGCCCAGGCTAATCTGATGGAAAATGAGAGACAATCATACAAGGCCTCTTGAAGCCTAGATTCAGAATTAACATATCATCTTTTTTTTTTTTTGGACAATGAATGTGGCAAGCCACAAGTCCTATTTCAAGCAATGGAGAAATGGCAGTCTCTCCCATCAACAAGTAGAATCTGTAAGTAATATTGTAAAGGGTATGGTGCAAGGAAGGGAAAGAATTTACTTCAAGCATTAACTGTTTACTGGGCATTCATCCATAAAAGTACGAAGATAAATAAGACACTACATTGTAAAATTCTTGAGGTAACAGATTGTGAAAAAAATTAGGAATTACAACTATAATAATATAAGAAAATGTAAAAAAGAAGGATACGGACAGAAAGAGGAATCATGGAAGATTTCATGATTCAGTTCTGATGCCTCTTATCCTGTGAAAGATTAGTAAGTTTTTAATAGGCTGTGGGAGCCAGGCTCGGTGGCTCAGCCTGTAATCCCGCACCTTTGGGAGGCTGAAGTGAGTGGATTGCCTGAGA
>NW_007246638.1:0-26007 GCF_000164805.1 Carlito syrichta | reverse complement strand
AGTTCTAGCTACTTGGAAGGCTGAGGCGGAAGGATTACTGGAACCCAGCAGGTTGAGGTTGCGGTGGCAAGGAGTGGCCACTGCACTCCAGTCTGGGTGACAGAGTAAGACTCCAACTCAAAAAAAAAAAAAAAAATTCATAGGCTGTGAGTAGCAAAAGCAAAAGGCAACAACTATATAACATAGTCAGAAAATTCCAGGAGTCCCAAGTATATGGAGGATGGAAAAGTGAGAGCATTTCACTGGAGAGCTTTTATCTCAACCTACTTTTTCCAGTCTTTTCTCTCACTGATAAGAATGGCTGTTTAATCTTCATTCACACACACACACACACACACACACACACACACACACACTCACACACACACACACATAAAGCTAATGTAAATAATCTTTAAGAAAATGTTTAGTGCATAATAGCATAAGGGGAAGGTTTTGTTTGTTTGTTTTTAATCACTGAATTTTTAAAGTAGCCAATCTCCCTTTAACTCTTATGAAATCAGATATAAAAATCAAACCTTTTAATATAAATCTCAAGTTGGTCCATTCCACTAAGTAGGCACTTTTAGGGAGTGCCTTTTAGGGAGTGCAAAGGTGGGAGATACCTTTGGTTGCCTATGCTTCTACTATTCTCCAATAAAAACAAAACTCACAGGAAAAGAATGTGGGCAAAGAGGTTAAAAATGCCAGATATGCATTTTCCTCCTCTTTTTTCAGTAAACAATGGGCATGTGATCCACTCCAAGTAAGATTTCTCTAAGAGGAAATATTTACAGGGAGCTTCTGGGAAAGTTTTTTTCTATTAAAAATAAAATAACTTGTAGGAAAAATATATATATATTTATTTTCCTTTAGCCAGATGTTGATGACATGCACTATCTGAAATTGTGGCAGCCATCTTGTAGCCATAAAGGAAGAAGTCTAAAAACCAAGACACAATGCTGACAATTGTCATGGAAAAAATTTAAATTTTCTCGTGGGCTAAGTTAGGGGTCAGGAAATGAAGGATTGGACAAATGGTGTCAGATAACAGTACACAGACTTAATGTAGTTTGTGTGTAAAGTTCATTATTAAAAAGCTTATGTTTTGAAATCTTCACATGGGTGAATTCATAATTCAAAATCTCTACTGTCTCCACAGTTCATGAAACATGGACAAACATTTTTTAAAAGAAACAAAGGCCTGCAAGTTTGGTCAGAATGCTTGGTCAATTATATATTGCAAAACAATGTAAAACTAAGCACCAGATATACAGTATAGTATCTTTGCTTCTTAACCTGCTGAAAGTATGCTACATTGTAAAGAAAATGAGAATGGGAAGTCAGACCTGAGATTAATACTTTGTTCTCCCACATTTGATAATCCATTTATTTAATGCATATGTACAGAGCCCTTATCATGTGTCAGGCACTCTGTTGGGTACTAACAATGCAGTGGTAAACAATATAGATATGGACACCATGCTCCTGGAATTTGCAGTCCAGTGAGGGAGATGAAAATTAAATAAACAATTATATATCAGTGAAATGGTTATGAAGAAAATCTCCAAGATACACTACAAAATAAATTATGAGATTAGAAAGCTATTCCCTAGGGAAAGATCACCAGGGACTGTTAGGAACAACTATACACCAACAAACTGAAAAATCTTGAGGAAATGGATAAATTCCTGGATACATACAACCTACTAAGATTGAATCAGGAAGACATAGAAAAACTGAACAGATCAATAATGAGTAACAAGATTAAATCAGGAATATAAAGTCTCTCAACAATGAAAAGTCCATAACTGAATGACTTCACTGCCAAATTCTACCAAATTTACAAAGAAGAACAAATGACAATTCTCTTTAAGCAATTTCAAAAAGTGGAGAAGAGGGGATCTTTTTAAGTTATTCTATAAGGCCAACATTACCCTGATATTAAAATCAGGCAAAGACACAACAAAAAAGAAAATTATAGGCCAATATCACTGATGAACACAGACACAAAAATCTTTACCAAAATACTAACAAACTGAATCCAACAGCACATCAAAAAAATAATATGCCATGATCTAGTAGGATTTATCCAAGGATGCAAGGATAATCAAATTATACAAACCAAAACTTAACGAATCACACCAACAGAATGAAGGACAAGAAAACATATAATCATCTCAAAAGACACAGTAAAAGCATTTGATAAATTCAGTAATTAATCATGACTAAAAACTCTCAACAAACTAGGCATAGAAAGAAAATACCTCAACATAATAAAAGTCACATGACAAACTTACAGTTAACATCATTTTGAATGGAGAAAAGCTGAAAGCCTTTTGTTTCAAACCTGGAACAATACCATGATACCTACCATTGCTGCTCCTATTCAGCATAGCACTAGAAGGCCTAGCAAGAATAATCAGGCAAGAAAAAAAAATAACAGACCACACATTGGAAAAAAGGAAGTCAAATTATCCTTGCAGGTGACACAATTTGTATGCAGAAAAACCTAAAGACGCCACCAAAAAACTCTTAGATCTGATTTTAAAAATTCAGTAAAGTTGCAGAATACAAAATCAAAATACAAAAATCAGTTGTATTTCTATACATCAATAATTAACTAGCTAGTAAAGAAATCTCATTTACAACTGCTATGAACAATAAAATAACTTTGAATAAATTAATGAGGTGAAAGACGTCTGAAAGGAAAACTACAAACCACTGATGAAAGAAATTGAAAAGGATACAAACAAGTGAAAAGATATCCCATCCTTATGGATCAAAAATGAATATTGTTAAAATGATCATACCATCCAATGCAATCTACAGATTCAATGCAATCTCTATCAAAATACCAATGTGATCTTTCATGGAAATAAAAAAAAAATCCTAAAATATATACCAAATCAAAAAAGAGCCCAACTAGCCAAAGCAATCCTGACCATAAAAACACAAAGCTGGGGGCATTATACTACCTGACTTCAAAATATATTACAAGGCCATAGTAACCAAAATACCATAGCATTGATGTAAAAACAGACACACAAATCAATGAAACATAATAGAGAACCTAAATTCACATATTTATAGTCAATTGAACTTCAGCAAAGGTGCCAAGAGTATACATTAGGGAAAAGGCAGCTCTCAAATTAAGCAGTGCTGGGAAAATTGAATATTCATATGCAGAAAATAAAACTAGATCCCTATCTGTCACCATACACAAAGTCAACTCAAGTTGGATAAAAGACTTAACTGTAAGACTCCAAACTATAAAACTACTAGAAGAAAACATAAGGAAAACAGTTTAAGACATTTGTCTAAGCAAAGATTTTATAGTTAAGACCTCAAATAAACAGGCAACAAAAATAGACAAATAAGACTATACAAAACTAAAAAGCTTCTGCACAGCAAAAGAAATCATCATTGAAGTGAAGAGACAGCCTATAGAATGAAAAATATTTGAAAACTGTTCATCTAAGTTGGGCTCGGTGGCTCAGCCTGTAATCCCATGTCTTTGGGAGGCTGAGGTGTGTGGATTGCCTGAGCCCGCGGGTTCGAGACCCACCTGGGCAGTGAGACCTCATCTCTACAATAAATCAAAAAATCAGCTGGGTGGGGTAGCGCATGCCTGTAATTCCAGCTACTTGGAAGCTGAGGCAGAACGATCGCCGGAGACCAGCAGGTCAAGGCTGCGGTGGCCGGGAGCGGCCACTGCACTCCAGTCTGGGCGACAGAGTGAGACTTCAACTCAAAAAAAAAAAGAAAACTGTTCATCTAACATGGGACTAATATGAATAATACAAGGAAATTAAACAATAGCAAATAATAATCATTATCCTATGAAAAAGTGACAAAAGACATAAATCGACATTTCTCAAAAGACATTCAAGTGGCCAACAGGCATTTGAAAAAATACTCAACATCACTTATCATCAGGGAAATGCAAGTCAAAACCACAATGAGATATTGTCTTACACTAGTCAGAACGACTATTTTTAAAAAGATAAACATAACAGATGCTGGTAAGGATGCAGAGAAAAGGGAACCCTTATACACTGTTGGTGAGAATGTAAACTAGTTCAGTCATATAGAAAACAGTATGGAAAAACTAAAATAGAACTATCATGTGATCCAGCAATCCCACTACTGGGTGTTTATCCAAAAGAAAGAAAATTAGTATATCAAAGAGATATCTGCACTCCCATGTTTATTACAACATTATTCACAATAGCAAAGATATGGAATCAACCTGTGTCCATCAGTGACTACATGGATAAAGAACATATGGTGTACATATATATACAATGAAATACTATTCAGCCATAAAAAATAATGAAATCATGTCATTTGTAACAGCGTAAATGGAATGGAGGTCATTATGTTAAGGGAAATAAGCCAGGCACAGAGAAAAAAATATTGGTCTTTAGACATATTCTCACTAATATGTAGAATATTAAAATGTTGGCTTAAGGAAGGTAGAGAGTAGAACAATAGATATTAGAGTTGGGAAGAATGTGGGGGGAGGCCATAAAGAGAGGATAGTTAATTGGGTACAAACGTACAATTATATAGAAAAAATAAGGTACAATGTTTAATAGCAAAGTACTATAGTTCAAAATAATGTATTGTGTATTTCAAAATAGCTATAAAAAAAGGACTTCAAATATTCCCAACACATAAAATGATAAATACTTGAGGCAATAGATACCAAAATGCCTTGACTTGATTATTACCCATTCTACACATGTAAAAAAAAAATTTTAAGCCCGATATATGTACAAATATGCTGTATCAAAAATAAAACATAATAAATAAAAAAGAGTCATCCTTGGGTAAATGGTATTTAAATTTGTGACTGTGGGCTGTTATTTCATTTAAGGTTGTTTGTTACATGTAAAGTGGAGACACCTTAACATGCACACAGAATTAAATAACATTTCAGCATAAGGTTTTGAGCAGAGATTCACAATTTTTAAGTTTGTTCAGCATCTACTTATGCTTAGTCACTCTACTATTTCAATCTATCTTCCCTGGTCCCAATACCTTTCCTGTTATTTTCTTATCACATTGTATGGTAGATGTTCCAAAAATGTTCATTGACTAGAGTCTCCTTACCTTATTTTCAAATCTCATAAATTTAGCTTTGGCTTTCATTTCCATTTAGACCTTAGTGGCCAAGTTAAAGGCACAAGCAAGAAATAATGCTTGATGTCTCATCCTTCCTTTCCTATGAGCTCTGAAATTTCTTCATTATACAAGAAAATGCTCAACTGTGGAAAATTAGAGAGAGGGTTTAGTCCAAATTGCATCAAAATAGGGTAGGTACTGGACAATTTATCATTGAAGTGCTATTGAGAAGCTCACATTTTCATGTGTTTAGAAGAAGTTTGCTATACTTCTTGGCTCAGTGATAATTTGTTGAAACTATCCTTAGAACTACACGATGGGTTCCACTTTTAGCCTGAACCAGCTTGACTTGGCTGCTTGAGGCCTTCCCTTCTATCTAAGGTGACTGTGAATTATTCAGAAAGGCCATGATCCTGATCAGCCAGCTCACTGGATCAGCAAAGATGCTTCCATAAGCTATGAAGTGGACTTTGGGCCTTTCCCTTTAACAGCCTAAATTTTTAAATAAGACAATTAAATGATTGCATCAAGATAATTAAATGATCACATCTGTATTTTCTTCAGATAAGTCTTCCTGCACTCAAAGTCTTATCCCAGGGTCGTCTACTTGGGAAAACTAGCCTAAGGTAAGATTGTTCTCACAGCCATTTACTAGGAGAGGTGATACCAGGAAGTACTGGTAGGGGAGTGAAAAGGTAAAGCTGGTAATAGAAGAAAGTCAGTGAAGGGTACATTATTGAGATGGTTACAGCTACAGGCAACTAACATTCAAATCCACAGGTGACTTCTGGGATACCATGTGGAAAATGTCCATAACAGTATTTATTCACCAACTGAGACAAAGCAGGGACCTCTTTTAGGGGCCCACTGAGTTCCTCTGCCTTCACAGCATAGAAACAAAGAAAAACTGTTAAGTCCCTTCAAGGGAAATTCCAGGCACCTTACTAGCCTTAAGAAGTAAATAAGCAGCCCAATAAGTAAGAAAGTAATATAACTCTCACAATAGCCTCCCAAGCATGTCAAAGTCATAAGGCGTCTGGGTTCCCTATAGAAACTAAAATATAACATCTTGACATATATTCTTGAGTTGTTTCTCAGAAACTCAAACCCCCACCAGATGAAAAATGCCAACCACTTTCACATAGACTTCAGATAAGGAGAAAATGAGAATTAAACTCCAACCACCTTTTTTTTTTTCTAAATTTCCTTCTGAGAGAAGCCTGAAGAGAGTAACACTTACAGGCCAAACTATAGCATTCCTTTCTTCTGACCCCAAGATTTTAGACAAAACCTTACTTCTTTAACCAATTGCAAATCTAAAAATCTCTGAATCCATCTATGATCTATAAGACCCCACTTCAAGATATCTCATTTTTGGAGGCCAAACTAATATATAGCCTCAATGTATTAATTTATAACTTTGCCTTCAATCTCTGCCTCCCTGCTTTTAAAAACTTTTACATGTAAGCCATTGGGGAGTTCAGATCTCAAGTTTTAGCTTCCCAATTCTCCTTGCTTGGTATTCTGTAGTAAATACCTTATATTTTCTCTTACTGCAAATCTCAGTTTCAGTGTTTGGCTTTGCTGAGCCAGGCAGGTGGACCCAAGTTTGGTTTTGTAACACAACTTCTATTTACCAATGATTTAGAGCTGCCCCTGGTAGTGTCCACTCACCAGCATTTCCTATCTGCCCATGAGAAAAACTTAGGAGTCTCCAGAGGCCAGAAGAAGCACACGGGCAGAAAGCCTCAAGTGCTTTCTGTAACAAACCTTTGGCAACTATGGGAACAATGAATGACAAGGGGATATAGCATGGCACCGAGCATTTGCTACAAATCTGTAAGTTATAAAGCTGCTGTTCTCATCAACTGAGAAATAATGGTGACTTGAGCCATAGTAATGGCATCAGGGATAGAGAAAAGAAGGAACATTTAGAAATGAACTAAGATAATCAAAAAGACTGGCAACCAAAAAAATAACAGTGATGAAGAAAAAAGTCCACAGTTCTACCGGGTCTCTAGCTTGAATGCTAGAGTTGATGCCATTATCTGACTTAGGTAATGAAGGAGAAGCCCTCATCCTTTTCTCCAAATCTTTGTTAAGTTATAGGCATATCATATTTGAGATATCTGTCAATATCACAAGTTGAATTTCCCAAGAAGTTGATTCTGAGGTAGAGATTAGCATATGGGAAATGTATTAGAAAGCGCACTTGGAATCTCAATTAACAATGAAAGAAAGAGTAGGTGGCAGGCAGGATTAGGTAAAGGAAGAAGTTGGGCATCAATGCAGTCTCAGCAGAAGCCTCAGCTAGCCCTGTGAAAAATTTCAAATATAAAATTACTCTCAGCGTTGTCTCCAGTTGAGTAAAACAGGCATTTGATACCCTTATATTGAGCATTAATTGGAAGGAGGGGCTTCCTTAGCAAAAGGGATGAGATTGGGCGTAATGTCTTTCTTCATCCAAGACAATCCCTGAAGAGGTTTGACAGCTGTGAACACTCCCATACCTGGAGAAAAATGCATTGTATTCCTAAACAAGAATCGGGACAGTGCATTGAAGCATCCACTACAAGCCGTGTTACAATCAAAAGTGTCCAGTTGGTAATTGATACATAGACACAGTGCACAGAAGAAAAATCTGGGCTGACAAAATATTTAGAGAGCCATTAGTTCAAAAGAGTGTCAGTAAATGACTTGAGCAGATGGTATAGAACAAATATTTCTTTCTGAAACACTCCAAATATGATTACTCTACAGTAAATAATGGTATAACTTTCCCTGCTTTGAAAAGATGCAAATAACGTAATTATATCACTATACAGCCGGTTATAGAGTATCTGTTGACAATAAAAATGTATGAAAATGTAACTTAATTGCTTCATTTCAAAGGTGGATAAGTAAAATAGTAGAAATGTTATGAAGAACATATATATAGTAGGGATAATGTTTTTCTCTTGGTGTATATGAGAATCATAACAAAAGAAATTACCCAATTTTTCTGTCAACTTCCTTTTGATATTATATAAGATCTATAAATGTGTGATTAAAGAAAATAAAGTTTTTAATACTCATGACAAGCATAGCAATTTGAAAAAAAACATACAAAATATTTATCTATGAAACACTGTGTTCCATGTGATTAAAAAACAGTTTTAAAAAAGACAAAAATAAGCCGGGCTTGGTGGCTCAGCCTGTAATCCCGTGCCTTTGGGAGGCTGAGGTGAGTGGATTGCCTGAGCCCGTGGGTTCGAGACCCGCCTCGGCAGCGAGACCTCATCTCCACAATAAATCAAAAAATCAGCCGGGCGTGGTAGCGCATGCCTGTAATTCCGGCTACTCGGAAAGCTGAGGCGAAAGGATCTCCGGAGCCCAGCAGGTCGAGGCTGCGGTGGCCAGAAGCGGCCACTGCACTCCAGTCTGGGTAACAGAGTGAGACTCCAACTCAAAAAAAAAAAAATTACTAGTAAGTATATAGTGTTTCTCAAGGACACCCTAGCCTGGGGTATAAAAAAAAGAACTGAGATCACTCTAAGTAGTAATGCAGTTTCCCTGGTACTTGCCCTCCTTTGACGTCCCCAGAGTCATCCACACTGCCTTCTAAGAATCACTGCAGAGGAAGTATAATGTATCAGCAAACAGTGCTGACTTGAGAGTTAGACTCTCTTCGTTTCCACTTGCTAGATTGAATCAAGCTATGTTAAATCTTTTCAACTTCTCTGTGTCTCCGTTTTCTTATCTGCAATAAGGTTACTAATAAGACCCACTTCCCAGTAGTTTTGCAGCGTGTTTAATGACACACAGTAAGCTTTTAAAAAAAAAAAAAAAAGCTATAAATCATTGCTGTTATTTAGCTGGAAAGGCCTATGCAAAGCTACACAGGTATCTCACTTCTGCCCTCAGTGCTTGCCAGAAAAAATAATCAGCTACTGGGAGACCTCCCACCAGAGAGACTAATGAGTGAAAAGTCCTCAAGATGCGAAAGTCACCTCTGCTGTTAATGCCTCATGCTGGTGAACACTAAATTTCATCATGCCAAGAAGTCAGTATGAATTCCACGTCTTCACACCCCTGAGTGGCAATGGGCAAAACAGAGACAACCAAATAAAATACCAGTTTTCTCTTTCTACTCAACTCAGACAATGACATATGTTGGTGGAAACTCTAAGTGAGAGGCTCCCCTTCAAGAGTCTTCATCTCAAAAACTCAGTGGGTTTAATACAATTATCCACATTCAACATCAACTGGCAAACAGGTACAAAGCAGCAATGGGCATGTTAGACATGTTTTGCAACTTCAGTGTATAAGTCACAGGTGTTTTATTCTGTGAGAGAAGAAATAAAAAATGACTAAAAATCCCAGTTGTTCCATTTCAGAATGTAGTTCCTGACATCAAGATCTACTTGTTCTTAAACTAAATTACAATTTCAGCTGGGCACAGTAGTTAACACCTGTAATTCCAGCAATTTCGGAGGCCAAATCCAAGAGGATTGCTTGAACCCAGGAGTTCAAGACCAGCCTAGGCAACATAGCAAGACCTCATCTCTAAATAAATAAGTAAATGGCATGTCAATAAGTTCATATTGCATTTGAATGCAGGGAGACAGAGGTGGTAGCCTGGCATTTCTAAGCACCACATCCCTGCCTCCTATTTTTTGATCCTCCAAAAAGCCCTGTATCTTTAGGAGTGTGTCTTTTCCAACCTGCTAAACATACTTTTCATCCTCCTATATCCAAAGAGATTCCCTTTCTCCTAACTTTGCTTCACACTCTCAGATCTGTGCCACAGACACCCTCCAACTGCCCCATGACTGAAGAATAGCTGTTTAATCCTCCATTTTGTGCATCTTCCTCAGGGAGTTTTCTCATTTTCTCTGTCAAATACCATCCTGGGGAGCATGACTTTACACAGCTCTCCAAATAGTCCATAAAGTACCTCCAATGTAGACACATGTTGTTTTCCTGATTCAAAAGAAAGGAATCAGGAAACTGTTATAAGGAGGGGGGAAACATCAGATTATAAAATAAATGAAAGCAGGGAACAAAAATGAACTTGGCAAGATTTCTTCAATGGTGGGGTAAGGAATTCTGCAGAACTTCTCTGAGAAAAACAACCATAACTCTTGAAAATTATTTTTTAAAAATTTAAAATTTCTTAAAATTCTAAGCAAATATAGCAAATGTGGGAATATTTATTCAAAAAGCCTATTCAATATCTATAGAACAATGAGAATCTGTTGCATTTCAATCACGGCAGACTTCTTTTTTTTTCTTTTTTTTTTTTTTTTTGAGTTGGAGTCTCACTCTGTCACCCAGACTGGAGTGCAGTGGCCGCTCCCGGCCACCACAGCCTCCATCTGCTGGGCTCCGGCGATCCTTCCACCTCAGCCTTCCAAGTAGCCAGAATTACAGGCATGTGCTACCACGCCTGGCTGGTTTTTTTTTTATTTATTGTAGAGATGAGGTCTCGCTGCCCAGGTGGGTCTCGAACCCGCGGGCTCAGGCAATCCACTCACCTCAGCCTCCCAAAGATGCGGGATTACAGGCTGAGCCACCAAGCCCGGCTATGGCAGACTTCTTTACCTGTCCCTCTATCTTCAGCTCTGTGTTATGGAAGCTCTACTCTGAGTGTATATAGCCAAAAAGAAGATCATCCCTCACTTTCCCCATTTAGGGCTATGTTTTCTCTCTAGGAGAAACAGGCCCCCATTGTTTCTAACTCCCCATAGGTGTGTGCTGCAGAAGCTCTTTCTAACTCCCCATAGGTGTGTGCTGCAGAAGCACATGAAGCTGAGAGGTCTGGAGTTCCCCTCTTCCACCCAACAGGTGTAGCAGGAAGAGTATTCTGGATTCTGATCATCCTTGAACCAAAAGAATGAACCGATTTGGAAAAGACAAGCCAAGATCAGGAGCTACTACTCCCATCCAATGACCCACTTGTAGAACAGGGCTAACACTCAGAGAATCAGGCTGCTGTCCTTGCCCCCAGAAGTGTTATCATGGGGAAGAAGCCAGAAATAACAGCAGGGAGATTAAAAGCTTTCCTTAAGAAAGCTAAATTTATTTGGAACAGAATAGGGAAGTTCAAACAAAGGATGATGTCAAATGCAATGAAGATTTTGGTGGTGAACAATTAATCAATTTGTGAATTGGTGGTAACCCCATGATTACAGCAAGCAAAATGGTAGACCAAATGGTTTAGCAGAGAGAATCAGGTAAAGAGACAGCTAAAAGGAGGTTGGAATAAGCCTCAATACTACTTCTGCAAAATGGGCAAGACTTAATTGTATCAAACTATGCAATAATTCATGGTCCGGGGTGTTTTTAAAACATTAGAGCAAACAGCAATTACTAGAGGCTAACAGCTGGGTATGAAACCAATAGAAGCAAACCAGGTGATATAGCTTAACAGAGCTATCAGAGAAAACATTTAAAAAGAGACTGGCTAAAACCAATGTCACTCCTGGGGGTGAAAGGTGAGGGGGTCAGAGCAACTATGCACATGCCCAAGTTTGTACCTCCTCAAAAACAACATTGAAGGATGCACAGTTTGGAGGAAATAAAGTTACTTCAAAATACCCAGACAAGTCACTAAAGAAAGGAACAAGCAAATAACAATGAGCCTCAGAAAAGTGAGAATTGAGCCAGACTTGGTGGCTCAGCCTGTAATCCCGCACCTTTGGGAAGCTGAGGTGAGTGAATTGCCTGTGCCCGCAGGTTCGAGACCCACCTGGGCAGTGAGACCTCATCTCTACAATAAATCAAAAAATCAACTGGGCGTGGCAGCGCATGCCTGTAATTTAGGCTACTCAGAAGGCTGAGGTGGAAGGATCACCAGAGCCCAGCAGGTCGAGGCTGCAGTGGCCAGGAGCAGCCACTGCACTCCAGTCTGGGCGACAGAGTGAGACTCCAACTCAAAAAAAAAAAAAAGTGAGAATTGGAAAATAAGTATCCAGAGTTGCTACACCATCTAAAATGCCAGGCTTTCAGTCAGAAATTATGAGACATGCAAAGTAACAATGAAGTGTGACCCACACACAAAAGGAAAAAAAAAAGGCAATAGAACTAGCCTTTGATAGGGCTCAGATGTCAGATTTAGCAAACAAACATTTGGAAGCATGTATATTCAAGGAACTAAATATATATTCAAATATATATACTCAAGGAACTAAAGGAAATAATGCTCAAAAAAGTAAGGCAATATATTATAACATCTCATTATAGAGAATACCAAAAAAGAAACAGAAATTATTTTAAAAGATTCAAATGAACATTTTTTAGTTGAAACATAAAATAACTGAAATGATAAGTTTACTACACAATCAGTTGATACTTGAGCTGGCAGGAGAAAATAATTATTGAACTTTAAGATAGATCAATTAAGAGAATTTTATCTGAAGAACAGAAAAAAAGACAAAAAGTGAACAAAGCCTCAGAGATATGTGGGACACCATTAAGTGCACTCACATACAAGCAGTCAGGATTCCATAGAGAGAAGAGAGAGAGAGAGAAATGAGTAGAAAAGTATTCTAAGAAACAATTTCTTAATATCTCCCAAAGCTGACTAAACACAATCTATATATGCCAAAAGCTCAGCAAAATCCAAGTTGAATAAATGCAAAGATATCCACAGTAAGGCACATTCGAATCAAAATGTGGAAATATAAAGACAAAATCCTAAGGGCTAGCAAGAGGGGAAAAAAAGCGTTTACAAAGGAAGTTTAATAGCTGCTGACTTATCCGAAAAAAATGGAGATCAGAGGCAATTCTATGATATATTCAAAGTGCTGAAAGAAAAATAAAAGTCAACCAAAAACTCCATAACCAGCAAAACTATTCTTCAAAAGTACAGATGCTGCCTCTTAATCAGTATAATAAAAATATAGATCCAAAATAAATAAAGAAGCTATTCAATATTTTCCTGGAATCCCTAGCTAGTATAATAAGACAAGAAAAGGAAATTAAAGATATACATACTGTGAAAAAAGAAATAAAGCTTTCTTTGTTCACAAATGACTTTATTGTCTATGATTAAAAATTGGCAAAAAACAACTCCCAGAACTAATAACTGAATATATCAAGCTTGAGGGATACAAGATTAATCCATAAAAGTCAATTTCTTTCCTATATACCAATAATGAACATTTAGAACTTGAAAAAAAAAAACATGATACCATTTACACTATGATCAAAAAAAATGAAATATTTGGGAATAAATCAAACATCTAAAATAAATTAAAAGGTATTCCATGTTCATGGATAGGAAGATTCAATATTTTTAAGATTCAGTTCTTGCCAAACTAGTTTATAGATTCAATGAAACCCCAATCAATATTCTAGCAAGTTATTTTATTAATATGGACAAACTGATTTTAAAGTTTATATGGAGAAGCAAAAGACCCAAAATAGTCAAAATGATCATTAAAAAAATAATAAATTCAAGTGACAAACACTACCTGACTTCAAGACCTACTACAAAGCTATAGTAATCAAGATAGTGTATGAAGGAGGCGGGGAAGATGGCAGCCAAGTCAGTCAGACTACGCGAGTCCCCATGTGAGTGAGTGAGTGCATGGAAAATTGTGTTTATGTGCTGGTGAGCAAGCGGGCGTGTGAGTGACTGACTGAGTGAGGGCTAGGGAACTAGCAGCCAGGGCTTTCCTGGTGCAGAGGCTGGTGCCACAGCATCTGGGCTTAGACCCTATCAATTTCTGGGATGCAGAAGCCAAGTATCATTTTCTCTTTCTTTTCTTTTCTTTTTTTTTTAAATCAACAAACCCTCGCTGGCAAGAAAACACTGGGAGAGACTGTCTAAGTGGGGCTCGTGAGCAGGTGACCAGGTCCCTGGTGCAACAGCAGGTGCTGCAGCTTCTCTACTTCATCCCTGGCTCTCTGTGGGTTGCAAAAGCAAAGCACCATTGTTTTTTTTTTAATGGACAGAAGTTTTCCTTTTGAAAAGTGGAAAGATTTAGCAAACAAACACTTGGAAGCATATATATTCTAGGATCTAAATATATATTCAAATATATTCAAGGAACTAAAGGAAATAATGCTCAAAAAAGTAAGGAAATATATGATATCATCTCATTATAGAGAATACCAAAAAAGAAATAGAAATTATTTTAAAAGATTCAAATGAACATTTTTCAGTTGAAACATAAAATAACTGAAATGATAAGTTTACTACACAATCAGCTGTATACTTGAGCTGGCAGGAGAAAATAATTGTTGAACTTTAAGATAGATCAATTAAGAGAATTTTATCTATTGCCCCAGGTGCTCCCTCAGCATTGAAGAAGGAGAGAGACTGCTCAGGGTTTTGCCTCACCACTTCAGCACCTGGCATGGTGCTGGAAGGGGCTGTGGACAGAGTCCAGAGGCAAGTTCCCACAGAAAAGGACAAGAGAGGCACCCTAGCACCATATTGAAGGTGGGGCAGAAAAGTGCTCTGACTTGCTCACCACAGACCAACAGATCCAATCTCTGTGACTGGTGAATCAACTACTCAGGGTTTGATCATGGCTCAAAGGATATCTCCTGAGAGCACAAACTTCAGAGGGACCTGACGAGTGCTGAGTTCCAGGCGCCTAACCCCTACCCTGTTCCATCTGTGGGACAAAGGATGTGGCCAGAAAAGGAGGAAGAAGAACTCCAAACAGATCAGTGGTGAGTCCGGGGCTGACCCAAACCCCCTCCTTCCCAGCAATCCTCTGAACATCAGACCCCCACAGCTGGCCACAACTGACAGGGACAAACCCAGGGGAAGCCTGGACTTCAGTCACAATAGGAAAGCTCTGTTTCAGGATAGGCTTGGTTGTGGCATCCCAGTAAGAGTACATACCTGGGGACAGAACAGTCCTATATCTCCCCACCAGAGATCTCCCTGACCATATGACAGTGGGAGGGGAGGCCTGCAGCCCCACTCACCTCCACTGCCCCCCTTCCCTGCTTCGTTTCCTAGGGAGTGAAAGAGGTGGCTCAGCAGGAGAGACCTGATTAGAGGAACAATTCAGAGCCTGCCATAAGACAGCAGGGGTTTTTTTGTTTGGTTGGTTTCGGGTTTTGCTTTTATTCTTTAAATTTTCAGTTATTTTTGAACTTAAAAAAATTTTTTGACTTTTTGCTTGTTAGTTCATCTATTTTAAAAATATTTTTCCTTTCTGCATAAATGTGTATGTGAGGACTTAATCTACATCCACCAACAAAAAAAAAATTTCTTCTATTTTTCTTTTCTTTTTCTGTTTCTTTCTTCTTTTATTTGTCATTTTCTGTTTATATGTGTATGTGAATGACTAAGTGTTCATCTTTTGATTTTTGTTGTGGTTCTGGTTTTTGTTCTTTTGTTCTTCTGAGTCTTCTTTATAATCATTTTTTTATTGTTTAAGGGATATGTCAATAGATGTGTGAGGGTTCAATCTGAATCCCCCACTTTTTTTCTCCCTTCTGTCTTTCTGTTTTTCTTCTCTATTCACTTTGTGCTAGGCATGTGAGTATGTGTTTAGTTTTCTTGGGGATCTTTTTGTTGTTGATTGGTTTGTTTCACTTTGTTGTTATTTCAGTTTGTTTTGGAGTGTGTGTGTATGTGTTCAATCATTCTTGCATTGGTTTCTGCTTTGCATCATCATATAGAGTGGTAGTAGGGAGTGGATCTCAGGGAATACACACCACAATAAGTGAACATTTTAATTTGCAAGTAGTATCTGATTGCTAATGCCCCATCCCCCACTTTATTCAAATTTTGAAAACTACAAGAGACAGCAAAGCTTCCCAGCCACCATCCTATTTAAAAATAGAACAAATCCAGAGCCCAGACCAGCGAAGAATAGAGGTCTGGGCAAACATCAGAAGAGAAAGCCTCTCCCATTGACAATGAATAACAGAACTAAAGAGAAAAACAAGAGACCTGTAAAAAATGAGGAAAATTCAAAGGAAGACCTCAGGCAATTTCAAGTGTACCAAAGACAAAACTCCTGAAAACTCAGACCTTGGTGCCCAAACAATGGAAGTCACCAAAGACTGTCACAAGAGTGTGACAGAAATTAGGGAATTGATGGAAAGAGTGAATAGGACTCAAGAAAGACAAGATGCAACAGTGAAAGAACTTATAACAGAGATTTTGGCAATAAAAAATTTCATCCAGGATATAAATAACAAGATGATAAGCATGGAAAGAAGAATTAATCTAGCTGAAGAAAGAATCTCAGAACTTGAGACCAGAACATGGTGTTAATCCAGTCTGTAAAAAACATAGAAAGAAGACTCAGAAAGAAAGAACAAAGCCTACAAGAGATGTGTGATTATATCAAGAGGCTGAACCTATGCCTGATTAGTATCCCAGAAGAAGAAAGGGAAATGGATAACAACTTGGAGCAAGTATTCCAGGAAATAATCCAAGAAAACTTTCCCCACCTCACCAGAAATGTGACCAACCAAGCACAAGATATATAGAGAACTCCCACAAGACATCAAATGAGAAGACCAACCCCTAGACACATAGTAATTCACCTACACAAAGTAGGCACAAAAGAAAAAATCCTAAAGGTAGCAAGAGAGAAAGGTCAGACTACTTACCAGGGAAAACCAATCAGAATAGCAGCAGACCTATCAGCAGAAAAACTACAAGTAAGAAGGGACTGGAGCCCTATATTCAAAGTCCTCAAAGATATGCAATTTAAACCAAGAATTTCCCTACCCAACCAAACACAGCCTCAACAGTGATGGAGAATTAAAGTCCTTCCCAGACATCCATCGCTAAGAGATTATGCAGCTTCCAGACCAGTCTACAGGAGACACTTAAAAAGGTATTAAGCACAGAAGAAAGAAGAAAAACATTTACCACACACTTCCCAAAAGAACAGCAGAGCATAGAATCAGCAGAGAATACAGCCCAAGAAACTTCAAAACACACACATACATTAACCCCAAAGCCAAAAGAAAACAAGTAAACAAAGAAAAAACTTTATAAGAACCTATGACAGGAATGAACAATCATATATCAATAATCAGCCTGAATGTGAATGGACTAAATACACCTCTGAAAAGACACAGAATGACAGATTGGATAAGAAACCATGACCCAATTATTTGCTGCATCCTAGAGATTCATCTGACTACAAGGGATGCACACAGACTCAAACTTAAAGGATGGAAAACAAGTTTCCAGGCAAATGGGTCACAAAAGAAGACAGGAGTTGCAGTCTTAATATCAGACAACACAACCTTTAAGCTATCAAAAATTTAGAGATGTACAAGGACACTACATAATGATAAAAGATTCAATCCATCAACAAGAAATATCCATCCTAAGCATATACATATAAAGCACATATAAAGCAACTACTAAGTAAATATCCATCCTAAACATATACATATAAAGCAACTACTAAGTAAACTAAAAACAGATATTGACTCTAACACTATTATAGCAGGGGACTTAAATATCCCACTGACAACCCTAGATAGATCATAAGGCAAAAAATCGAAAAGGAGATACAGAGCCTAAACTTTATACTCAACCTAATGGACTTAATAGATACCTGCAGATCATTCCACCCAACAAACACAGCATATACATTCTACTCATTGCCACATGGAACATACTCCAATATTGATCACATCCTTGGCCATAAATCAAGCATAAACAAATTCCATAAGGTTGAAATCTTGCCATGCACATTCTCAGACCACAGTGAAATAAAAATCAATATCAACACCAACAACATTTCCCCAAATCCCACAAAGACATGGACACTAAATAGCATGATGCTGAACAATTACTAAGTCAACACTGAATTCAAAGCAGAAATTGAAAGACCCCTGGAAACAAATGAAAATATAAAAACATCTTACCAAAACCTCTGGGATGCCCTGAAAACAGTTCTCAGAAGGGAATTTATATCTCTATAAGTACACATCAAGAAAATGGAAAAATCACAAGTTATGAGCCTAACAAATCCCCTAAGGGAGCTGGAAAGAGAAGACCACCAAAACCCCAGCTTTAGCAGAAGAATCCAAATCACCAAAATAAGAGCCCAAATAAAAGACATAGAAGACAAAAATATCATAGAAAACATCAACAAAACAAAAAACTGGTTCTTTGAAAGACTTAACAAGAGTGATGACTCCCTAGCCAGAATGACCAAGAAAAAGAGAGAAAAATCCCAAATAAACACAATCAGAAATACAAAAGATCAGGTCATAACTGACCCCGAAGAAATACAAAAGATTAACAGAGATTACTATGTACACCTATATGGAAACAAACTGGATAACCTAAATGAAATGGAGAACTTTCTGACATCACACAACCATCCCAGGTTGAAACAAGAAGACATTGAGACACTAAATAGACCAATAACAACCCAGGAAATTGTCTCTGTCATAAAAAAAACTACCTACTCAATAAAACTCTGGACCAGATAGCTTTCCAGCAGAATTCTACAGAATGTACAAGGGGGAGATGATATCAATCCTACTGAAAGTATTCCAGGCAATTGAGAAAGATGGAATTCTCCCCAAATCATTTTATGAAGCTAAATCACACTGATACCCAAACTGAGTAAAGATACAACAAAAAAAAGAGAACTACAGGCCAATATCCCTTATGAACATAGATGCAAAAATCCTCAACAAGATTCTAGCAAATCAGGTCCAAAAACACATCGCAAAAATCAGCCACCATGACCAAGTAGGCTTCTTCCTCAGGATGCAGGGCTGGTTCAACATTCACAGGACCATAAGTGTCATTAAATACATCAAAGGATGTAAAAACAAGAACCACAAGATTATCTCATTAGATGCAGAAAAAACTTTTGATAAAATCCAACATCCCTTCTTGATAAAACCCCTCAAACACCTAGGTATAGAAGGAACATGCCTCAATATAGTAAGTGCCATCTATGATAAACCCATAGCTAACATATTGCTAAATGGACAGAAACTGGAAACATTTCCCCTGAAAACTAAAACAAGACAAGGCTGCCCACTCTCACACCTCTTGTTCAATATTGTGTTGGAAGTCCTAGCTTGGGCAATTAGACAAGAGAAGAAAATCAGGGGTATCCAAATAGGAAAAGAAGAAGTCAAGTTATCCCTCTTTGCTGATGACATGATCCTATACCTTGAAAATCCAAGAGAATCTGTCAAAAACCTGTTTGCACTGATAAAGGACTTTGGCAAAGTCTCAGGGTACAAAATAAATGTGCAAAAGACAGTTGCATTCCTATACACCAAAAAGAAGCAGGCAGACCCAAATAAAAAGTACAATTCCATTCACAATAACCACACAAAAAAATGAAATACCTCGGCATCTTCCTAACCAGAGAAATGAAAGACCTTTACAATGAGAACTACAAAATGCTGCTCAAAGAAATCCAAGAAGACACAAACAAATGGAGAAATATTCCATGCTCATAGATAGGAAAAATCAAAATTGTTAAAATGTCCATCCTACCAAAGGCAATCTACAGATTCAATGCAATAACCATTAGGTTACCAACATCATTCTTCTCAGACCCGGAAATGACAATACAGAAATTCATATGGAAACATAAATGCACACGAATAGCCAAACCAATTCTTAGCAATAGAAACAAAGCAGGAGGTATCACACTTCCAGACTTCAATCTTTACTGTAATGCTACAGTAATCAAAACAGCCTGGTATTGGTACAAGAACAGGCACATAGACCAATGGAACAGGATAGAGATTCCAGAAGCAGAGCCTCAATTCCTCAACCAACTCATCTTTGACAAAGCCTCCAACAACAACCACTGGGGAGAGGAGAACCTATTCAGGAAATGGTGCTGGGAAAACTTGCTGACCACATGCAGAAAATTGAAACAGGACCCCTACCTATCACCATACACAAAAATTAACTCTAAATGGATCAAAGACCTAAATGTAAAACCTCAAGCTGTTAGAATCTTAGAAAATGCAGGAGACACACTTATGGAAATTGGAACTGGCAACCAATTCCTATATAGAACCCTAAAGGTCAATACCTTAAGAACTAAGATAGACAAGTGGGACCTCGTCAAACTTATGAGTTTCTGCAAAGCAAAAGAAACCATCAAGAGTGCAGGGAGACAGCCCACAGAATGGGAAAAAATATTTGCCAATTGTTTACATGATAAAGGTTTAACATCTAGGATCTACAAGGAACTCAAATGTGCCAAAAGGAAAAACACAAACAGCCCAATTAAAAAGTGGGCAAAAGACATGAATAGACACTTCTCAAATGAAAATATACGGTAGCCAACAGACACATGAGAAAGTGTTCATCCTCACTCATCATCAGAGAAATGCAAATCAAAACTACATTGAGATACCACCTAACCCCAGCAAGAATGACCATCATTGATAAAACAAACAACAACAGATGCTGGTGAGGATGTGTAGAAAAAGAACACTTCTACATTGCTGGTGGGAATGCAAATTAGTGCAGCCTCTTTGGAAGACAGTGTAGCGATTTCTGAAAGAACTAGAAATTGACCTTCCATATGACCCAGCAATTACCCTATTGGGAATATACCCAGAGGAACTCAAATCATTCTACAAAAAAGATACCTGCACATATATGTTTGTTGTAGCTCTATTCATAATAGCAAAAACATGGATCCAACCATGTTGCCCATCAAAGCTGGACTGGATAAAGAAAATGTGGTACATATACACAATGGAATATCATGCAACCATAAAGAAGGACAAATATATGTACTTTGCAGCAACTTGGATGGATTTAGAGTTGCTCATACTCAGTGATCTGTCACAGAAACAAAAAACAGAGTACCATATGTTCTCACTCATAAGCAGAACTTGAACAATTATAATAGTATAAAAAAGGAATTGACAGTATTGAGAAACTGTTTTGGGGGTGGAATTGGCAGTTGAGGAAAACTGCTAGGGGAGGAAGGGGCATACCTCATCAACAAGGTTACCTGCATAATCAATGTTTGTATACCTGACCCTGAATTGTACCCCACATCTTTATAATAGGAAAAAAAGAAATAAAAAAGGAAAGCAACCCCCCCCAAAAAGATAGTGTAATATTATTATAAGAATAGATCAATGGAACACAATAGATAGCCACAAAATAGACCCACACAAATAGAGTCAACTAATCTTTTACAAAGGAACAAAGGTAATCCAAAGGAGAAAAGAATATTTTTAACAAGTGGTTCTGGAACAACTGAACATCCACATATAAAATACATACATAAATCTAGGTGCAAACTGTATTCATTTTTTAAAAATTAACTCAAAATGGATGGCAGACCTAAATGCAAAATATAAATGTAAAATTTCTAGAAGATAAAATAAGAGAAAATCTAGATGGTTAAATGTTTACCTGTGGCTATAGGGCTGAAGCCCTTTGTTCCTAGTGATGATTCACAGTTCCTAGCCACATGGCTCTCTCCCAGACCCTCTTACAACATAGCAGCTCACTTCTCCAAGGACAGCAGGAGAATTTCTCCTATCTGCTAAGATAGGTCTTATATAACATAATCACAGGCATGAGTATCCCATCACTCATGCCTGTATTTATTGGGTCAAAGTAAGCCACAGGTTCTGTCCACACCCAAGTAAAGGGGGTAATCCATGGATATAACTCATTGTGGGCTCCCTTAGAGGGAAAAACATTCCTTATTGTTGTCCCACTTGCAAAGCAAGGGGTTAGGAGTGTCTGTATACAAATTCCTACTTGTCTTTGGTTGATGGGTTTCTTGGAGATGTTATCTCATTAGCATTTCTGTCCTAGATCCACAATGAGCAAAGTGTATCCAGAGGAAGCCCTCAAGTAGTGAGTTCCACATGCTTTCAGTGAGAATCTTTCAGCATGTTTGAGAATTTTGAGAGCCAACAGGAATTTGGCTGGGCACTAACAGCACCTGCCACACTGCTGTAAGAGGAAAAGCCTCAAATAAACTTAAAGGAAGAGAAAGACAACAAACAAATCCTAACATTTATTTTTAAAAGATACTTAGAAAATTAGCTAGCTACAAATGAATAAGATTAAGGCTATAAAACATGAACATAATACAACAAATGTATGAAAGTTCTATTATTTAATGTTAATTATGGTATTCGTTTATAATGCTCAATGATTCTGATTTTTTTCATCAAAGAGAGTCACAATAAAAATACTAATCAGGAAACTTTAGAACATATTCTCTGACTTCAGGTCCCCACCCAGGTCTTTGGCACAAAACTTCCCTCAGTGATTCTGAACAAAGGTTATGGTGAAAATGCCACAGAGTGCCATGGGAGAAAAAACAGAGGTCATTGAATGCTGAAAGACTTCTCCAACGTTGAAAGAAGGAAAAGAGGTTTGATTTTTTTGTCTTCCACTTCTTATTCAGTCTCATATCACAAGACATCATTATCTCCTTTTTCTTTGACTTAGATACTAATTTGGTGTTCAAAAGGAAAAAGTGATGAGCTCTAGACTGTGCCTTTAGAGTTGAATCCTCATAGTCATACATTAGCCATAACGCTCCCTGAGATTACTATTAACAGAAGTATTTATGACTAAGACTATGGTTAGTACCACACCTTCACTGCCTACCTCCTGGTCTCATTAATAGAAGCAAGTATCATATAGCAGTCCATGCAGTGGATAAAGATGCACAGGTTGATGGCTGGCTCTCTCAAGTACCTTAAACAAATTTCTTAACTGCTTTGGCACACAATTATTCAACTGGAAATAAAAGGACTGAATGAGATAACCTTTTAGTGCTTTTCTAATTCTAAATGTCCTGAGCTCTGTGACAATGTTCATCAGGTCTCTTTAGAATAGCACCTAACAGAAATTTCTGTGATGATGGAAATACTCTGTATATTTGCTGTCCAATATGGTAACTACTAGCCACATTGAGCAGTTAGATGGGGGCTGGTGTGACTGAATAAATGAATTTTTAATTTAATTTGATTTAATTTTAATAGTCACAAGTGGCTGGTAGCTACTGATCAGACAGCACAACTCTAGAGGCACAAGCATGGGTAGCGAGAATAATTATTTTCTTACTAATATACAATCAAATAGTTATTCCATTTTGTTATTCATAAAGTTGTTACAAGGATTAAATGAAAATACATGTAGAGAACTTCAAATAATACCTGGCCCATACTAAGCACAAAATAAATGTTAGCTTTTCTATTAATACTCTTATTTCATGTATCTGGTTGTTAAACTTTAATTACTACTAGCCTATTTTTTGTTTTGATAAGATAAACAATAGATTTATGAAACTCTGAGCAATGATCTCCTTTGGTTAAATATTTATCTTAATGGGAAAAGGAAAAATGGGGCTTAAGGGTGTGATTGAAAAGGTTAACCAATTCCTGAGTGTTTAACATATGCAGCAGTGTAATTCTAAAAAATCAGACTTGAACTTTCTCTTTTTGTGGAATAGCTTCCATTTGTGGTGGTATTTTTTTTTTTCCAGTTTCAGCTCCATTTCCTCTCAGCCCTTAACGGGTCTCGACCTCCTTTTCTGTGGCTCAGTAGTTTACAACCACTGAAAATAGCTCATTTTACCTCTTGTTAGGTGCCCTTCCGAGCAAGATAAGATGGCTAATTACATATGCCATTAACCAAATGCAATTCCAACTAATTGACAAAAAGTATTATACAGCAGCAATTTTTGAAGAACAAAGTTTTATGAAATACAAAGTCATACTTCAGAAGTTTGTCCCTAGAAACAAAGAATTCTAAACATATACTGTCCTGCTGTGAATTCTTCTGAAAACTGTGCCTATTACGTGGTATCCCAGAACTATGGAGCTTAATCACCTAACCAAAATTCACTGCTAGGCATCACGATGGAAACAAATGCTTCTAAGATTCAGCCCTTGATCCTGAAGAAACTTGTGTTCTCTCTTCTAGTTACAGTGGTTCCCCTTTGCCCCTAGGATAGCATCTTTAATATAGGCTATAATCCATGGTGCTCTAGCCCCAACTTTCCTGCTCAGCCTGATCCCTCCAGTTCTGCCCCTGTGTACCCCATGCTTCAACCACATGAGAATACACTGTGCTCTCATCCATCAGTGCATTCCTGCAGTACAAGTAAGAACCACTTTCAGACTTTAAATTGTGTTACAAAATTCCAGTAACCAAGACAGCATGGTATTGATACAGGAATAGGCACATAGACCAATGGAACAGGACAGAGACTCCAGAAATAAAAACACAGTCTCTCAACCAACTCATCTTCAACAAAGCCACAAATAACAATAATTGGAGAAAGGAGACCATATTTAGCAAATGGTGCTAGGGTAACTGGCTAACCACATGCAGAAGAAAGAGATTGGACCCCTACTTATCACCCTACACAAAAATCAACTCAAAATGGATTAAAGACCTAAATGTAAACCCTCAAACTACAAGAATCCTAGAAGAAAACATAGAAAGCACCCTTATGCACATCAGAGTAGGCAATGAATTCTTGACCAAGTCCCTTGAAAGCGAATGCCATAAAAGCTAATAAGGACCTCAACGAACTGAAAAACTTTTGCACAGCAAAAGAAACCATCAAGAGAATAGGGAGACAACCCCAAAAACTGGGAGGAAATGTGCAAATTATGCATCTGACAAAGGTCTAACATCCAGGACCTACAAGGAACTCAAATGAAGTGAAAGGAAAAAACAACCCCATTAAAAAGTGATCAAAGGACACAGACATTTCTCAAAAGATGACATACAAGCAGCCAACAGTGACCCAGCCTGTAATCCCAGCACTTTGGGAGGTCAAGGCAAAGTGTATTGTCTGAGCCCACGGGTTCAAGACTGGCCTGGGCAACTTGGCGAGACCTCATCTCTTCAATACCTCAAAAATTAGCCGGGCGTGATAGCACGTGCCTATAGTTCTGGCTACTTGGAATACTGAGGTGAAAGGAATCGCCGGAACCCAGCAGATCAACGCTGGGGTAGCCATGAGTGTGCCACTGTACTCCAGACTGGGAGACAGAGTGAGACTCCAACTCAAAATAAAAAAATTTTAAAAAGAAAGAAAGAAAAAATGATCAGCCTCACTAATCATCAGAGAAATGTAAATCAAAGCTACCAGACACCAACTAACTCCAGCAAAAGTAGCTATCATTAACAAGTCAAAATACAACAGGTGCAGGCAAGGGTGCAGAAAAAAGGGAACACTTCTACAGTGTTGGTTGGAATGCAAGCTAGTTTAATCTCTGTGGAAAACAGTGTGGTGATTCCTAAAAGAACTAAAAATTGATTTGCCAAATGATCCAGCAATCACTTTCCTGGGAATATACCCAGAAGAACATAAATCACTCTACCAAAAGACACTTACACACATTTTTATTGCTGCACTATTTACATAGCAAAAACATGGAACCAACCCCACTGCGCATCAAAAGTGGACTGGATAAAGAAAATATGGTACATATGCATGATGGAGCATTACACAGTCACAAAGAACAAAATCATGGATTTCACAGCAAATTGGATTCAGTTGGAGACCATCATACTCAGTGAACTATCACAGAAACAAAGAACTGAATACTGCATGTTCTTACTCATAAGTAAGCCATGAACACTAGTCACATTAGCAGAAGGGTGGGATTGGCCATCACTGGGCACTGCTAGGGGAGGGTGGGAAGGAGGAAGGTGGCACATGACAACACAGGTGTACCTGGTTTACTACCAGGAGGAGTAGGGGCCAGTTAGACACCCAAACTTCACCTGCGTGCAGCCTACTTTTGTAGTTAATCCTCACTTGTACCCCACATCCCTATAATGAAAATAAATTAATTAAAAAGAAAAGGCAGAGGGGCGGCAAGATGGCGACCGGGCAACCCGGTGTCTGAAGCCCTCTACAAGGGAGATCTGCAGTGGGTCTCTGACTCTTGCCCCGGGAGGCTGGGGACCCCAGCATT
>NW_007246637.1:31755-103590 GCF_000164805.1 Carlito syrichta | reverse complement strand
CAGTAGGGTTGGTTCCAATATTTTAAAATTTATTTCTTGTAGAGACAGTTTAAAACTGATGTCAAACTGTCACTTGTTCTTTATTTGTAGTATTAAAGTGCCTCCATTTTTACTTCAGAGATCCATCTTGCCCTAGTTCCATAGTTCCTAAGTTAGACTCTTTTGTTCTGAACATCTTTATATCACTTAGTTCAAGGCACAGGCTACTCTGAAATTCCTCTCTATTATTTATTTAACTCAATTAGTGAACTTGGACTGCTATAACAAAACACCACAGATTTGGTGGTTTAAACAACTTATATTGTCACAGTTCTGGAGGCTAGAAGTCCAAAATCAAGGTGCCAGCAGGGCTGATGTTTGGTGAAGTCTCTCCCCTTGGGTTACAGACAACTGTCTTCTCACTAAGTCCTCACATGACCTTCCTACAGTGTCTGTGCATAGGGAGAACGAGCTCTCTGGTGTCTCTTTTTTAAAAAACACAAATTTTATTGCATCAGGGCCCCATCATTGTGATCTCTTGTAACCTTAATTACTTTTATCAAGGCCTTATTTTCAAATACAGTTACATGGAAAATTGGACTTCAACATATGAATTTGGGGAGAAGGACACAGATATTTGGTCCATAAGAACCATGCTTATTTTTTAAATTAAGTATGAAAGAATAACTTTCAAAAGTGCACTAAAGTAAAAACTTACAGCTGAAATAGGTCTACATTACTGGGTTGCAGCAGTATCAGCATTCAGTGTTGAATTTTATAACTTCTGGGCAGTGCATAATTATCAATACTAACAAAATGTTCTTGCATTCCTGCAGTAATTTAAGAAGGATTGCCATTTAAATTTAGAAAAATGCCCCACAAGACTGAGGAATACAAATTGTAAAATGGAAAAACAGGACAAACAGGTTCATGTAGAATCCCTTTGGCTATGAATATTAAGTGTATAGAGACTATCTTATGTAAGGTCTTAGTGAAGCTTAGCAGTAATGATGGCAATGATGATAATGATGCAGATGAAGACTTGATAAGATACTCTCCTAAAACTCTAATGGGAAGAGGAAAGCAGACTGTGGTCTTGGTATTACTGGAGTCCATTTGTCCTTGAAGATAAGAAAGAAAGGGAAATGTTAATAAAACACCCAGGTCTGATCTCTTTCAAAGATAGAATCCTCCTCTTATAAGCTAAGTGTAATGTATAGTGGCAAAATATTCCATATGCAGCAAGGAATGTGTTGAGAATTTCAGAAATAAGCATATCTATACTTGCCCAGAATAATACTGAGTTTTCTCAAAGAAAGTGCCTACTTTCTTCTGTTAACCCAAAGCATTTTCTACCTCCACCTCTTTCAAAACTTCACACATTCAATGTAACCTGTTAGGTGTGAAATCTCAACTGTGTTCCCTAACACTTGATGAAATAATCTTGCTATTGATATATCTTAAGCAAACAGGTGGTGGTTTTGATGTTAAGTCAAGTTTTTTGCACTTATAGCTTGTGGATTGCATTTCTCTAATCTAGTTAATAAACAGGTTTTCAAGCTGTTTTGCCCATGTGCTAAGATTAGCATTAGCCAATTTAGCTTGACCTAAATCTTGAACTTTAACTATAGTTTATAACCTCATCCTGAATTTTATCTATCAAGTTTGGTTATATGAGAACCCTGTTCTCTTCTGAAATACTGTCCTTGTAAGCCTGCCCTTGTGGCCATGGGAACAGTTATTACATAAATGTGTTCCTCTTAATGAGAGACACTCAGGGAAAGCATTGGGAAAAATAGAAAAGAGTTTTGCCAATCTGTGCTTAGTATTAACCTCATGGTTTGGCAAGCCAAGAGCTGAGTTTACTCTTATTTAGAGCCCCAAGCTAGGTTTAAATTTTTTTTCTTTCAGAGGTAGAAGGCAACTGCATTTAGATTTTGTAAAATTTTAAATTTCACCTGCCCTTAACATTACAGCATATTTGAAGAACTTAATTTTGTTTTTTAGAAAAATACCATTTGCTTCAATTTCCCTGCTTATGAAAGAACATGATAAAGAGAGGCCACTCTGGTATGGGAAGAATAAGAAATATTGCTTCAACAAGCTCATTTCACTAGTCAAATTTGTCAAAGAAAAGGTGAACTGATATCTTTTAAAAATGATATTCCCTACAAGAAAAGTTGCTCATTTTATTCATGTTTGACATTTCATAGTAAAGGTAAAATTCATTTTTAATGAAAAACATTCCACAGGGTTATTAATTAAAAGTAATACAGAAAGGGAGAGCTGTCATTTAAAAGAGCAACTCTTGAACTGGAGAAAGTCGCCAGCCAAAAATACAACTCAGTGACCATTGGTGGCTAGGCTACCAGAGGAAATCCCCTCAGCTGCACCCTGATTGGCATTGGTGCCATCTGGGCATGGAGTACTTTTGCACCAAAGCTTTGGTAAATTTAGAGAGGCAGTTCCTTAAGCTTATTGCTTAAATCTTTTATTTATTTATTCATGTTTGTATAGATTCAGGGGGTAGAAGTGCAGTTGTGTTACATGGACATATCGTGCAGGTGCAAAGTCTGGACTTTCATTGTAGCCATCACCTGAATAATGTACATTGTGCCCATTAGGTAATTTCTCAACCCCCATCTTTCACACACATACTTCTGTGTCTTCAATATCTATCATTCTATACTCTGTGTCTCTAGGTACAGATTCTTTAGCTCCCACTTACAACTGAGTACAGGTGGTGTTTAACTCTGTTTCTGAGTTATTTCACTTAAGATAATGGTCTCCAAGTCTAGGCACAGCAACCCACACCTGTAATCCCAGCACGTTGAGAGGGAGGCTGAAGTGGGAGGATTGCTTGAGCCCAGGAGTTCAAGACCAGCCTAGGCAACATAGTGAGAACTTGTCTCTACAAGACATAAAAAAATTAGCTGAGTGTGGTAGCACACATCTGTAGCCCCCATTACTCAGGAGGCTGAGGTGGGAGGATTACTTGAGTTTAGAAATTTGAGTATGTGATGAGCTGTGAGCATGACAGCGGGCAGCAGTGAGACCGTGACTCAAAAACCAAAAAAAAAAAAAAAAGAAGAAGAAAAAGAGAATAACTTCCAGTTTCACTCATGTTACTAACAAGACATAATTTCATTCTTTTTAAGGTAAGTAGTATTCCATTGTGCGTACACACACATACACACATGCACACACACAATGGAATATATATCACATTTTTTAATCCAAGTATCAGTTCATGGACATGTAGACTGATTCCATATTGTCCATTTGTTCTTATCAAAATTATATTCAATTTAAAGGCAAAGACTGTATATAATGTAATCGTAATGCCTAGAGTAGTATTTTATATTGTAATGTTAAAAATTTTACAAGTGGGTAAATCAACATTTGAGTGCCTCCTAATTGTAAGAGGACCAGATATAGATTATTACATGGATTTATATTCCCCTTACATTCATAAAAATCTCTACAAAAAGATTACAGAGGTTAGACTTGTTTAATCTGTTGAAGAGAAGCTAATACTATAAGTCTGTGGCAGAGCCAGGTTGTGAGAAAATTGTAATATAAAATTTCCCTTTGATGAGTTCACACTTCTCTTCCACCTCCTAAAATTTCAAGCCTTGCCTCTATTTCTACACCCCACATTTCATTACCACACAGCTTTTTGGTCCTTGGAAACACCCAGTCTTCTGCTGAATCTGTCTGACATTTATCTTTTAGGGAATTGTAGGGATCGAGGGGTCCAAGATATAGAACCCCTACTTTCATTCCATATTTGGAACCAATTGAAATATCACACTATGACTGTTATTGCTGAGAAAGCTAATTATCAGACATAGCTTTTGGGCTGTGTCAGGTGTTCTTTCTGATATTTTATTCCTGAATTAGGCAGACTTACCATGCAGGCCCAAGTCTGGCTGCGTAACCACTCAGTAGATAGTTGTGATGGAATGTATCATCTATGCTTCAAAAGAGGAGAGAAGATGGCTAGGTTCAGTTTCTCCTTCCAGCCTCACTGTCAGAGAGGTCACTCCTTTCCTGGGGAGAAGAAAGTTAAAGGGCAAGAAAAAGGATAGGAATATTAGCCTTTTAGTAGTCCCTCCTTCTGGATACATAAAGAAGGAAGAAAAAGTATCCTTCTCCCTAATGAATGCAAATGGAATTGCAATACTTATCAATGATTTGAACATACAGATGTAACATGCTTGAGCATAAAAATATAACATTTATAATATGTACACTATTGGTATGCACTTATAATAAGCACATATATATAAATATAGTATATACATATGTGTGTATGCAACACATATATCTTTAAAAGTGTGAATAAATGTGTGCAATATGTATGGTTACACTTTTAAAGATTATTCAATATCCAGATTGAATTTCAGGCAAAGTGATTATGACCTGAAAGCAACCTGGAGGAGATGCCATGGGACCATGAGCATTTGGGGAGAATGACTTAGATCAAACCATAAACAAAAGGTAGGATCATGGACTACCTACATCTGAATCACTTGGGATGCTTGTTCAAGTTGCCGATTTCTGGACTTCTCTCCAGAGATACTGACCCAAATTTACCAAGTAGGTGGGGTAAGGATTCACTCTAGGTGATTCATGTGCTGTGCCCAACATGGTTGGAAAACTACTGCCCAAAAGGCAACTTCCTTCCCTTAAAATAGTGCAGAGAAGGATTGGGTCCAGCTTTTCTCACTCTCTGTTTCCCATTGAGAGAAGACAGAGAAAATGGTGCCACTACAAGGTGAGTTATTTAGGTTATGAATGAAGACTCTTCTGACAATAAGGAGACTTTGTGTGGGAATTGTAAGTACTTCCAAATGTGCACAACTTGCCACCCAGAGATTCCTAGCACTTAGATCCATGCTAAGATATATGGTCCATGTGGGAAGCAGGGCACCTGCTATATTATTGTTAACCAGTTTTCTCATTGGCCTCCATGATGAATACCCTAGCCCCTCACTCCTGTCCCATGTCTCTCCATCAACAACATACAGACTTTATCTTGGGGATCCCTCTGGCCCCTGGTTTCTGACCAAGTCTGTCTTCCAGGGATTATTCAAATAAAAATCAACTGACTACATGTGATTGGCTCTGTGAAAGTTTTAATCCATGAATTATACAGATATTAAACTTATACTTGTTGAGGAAGTTAGAAAATTTAGTGTTTTTGAATATTTTATACTATATTAGGTATTCTGAGGAAAAAATGCTTTTGCTCAAAGTTAGATTCCACCTAATGTTAATTTAATTTAAAGTTACCTTTTCTAGGATGGTAACCTCTTGTGGTGAGAGAACAGTATGTTATTTTATAGAAGTGGTATGGCTGCTGGTCTATTTAGGGTAACACAGCCCTGACCATGGGAATCTGATGGCTTTTTGAGACTTTCTGCTTCGTGGGCTTGTGGTCTACACAGACAAACTGAGTAACCAGTCACTGAATTTGTTTGCCACACAAGGTAACTTTTGTGCATTAAAAGCCTGGAAATTTGACCTTCACTCTCGCTGGCAATTTGTGCAATGCCAGTGTCCTACAGAGAAGGAAGTGATGAAGAACATCCCTTGCTAGACTCTAAGTCAAAGCAAAACTTCAACAGCTCTGAATTGAAGTTTGGTTGTACCCTGTACAATTACCCAGGTTGCTTATCCCAGCTTCCTTCTTCCTTCATGACTTCTCTTGCCTGGCAGCCTTTTGAATTAGAAGGTATTCTGAGGACTATGATATTTATTTGATTTTTTTCCACAAGGAGTCTGATTCTCCAACCCTTGGTCATAGGCATATGGTATAGAAAAAGTTCCTATTGCTTTAACTATTTCAAATCAGAGGGGTTTTTCCCAGAGCCCTCTGAATGATGGGTTTGGTGAATGAGGGGTCATGGTTTTTGACTACAATGTCAGGTTTGGTGCCAGCTGTGGAGGCACTTAGTTTTCATTTAGTTTTTCTACTTCTTTTTAAAAAATATATAAATGCATGTAGTCATACTTCCTTTCCCAGAGTCATAGTTAAGACGTGAAAAGTTCTTCTTATTGTTATTTAGTATCCAAAGCAATCACTAGAGAATGAAATTACCTGGATTGGGAGTGGAGTCAAGTGGAACAGATACAGATATTGGGCACTTGGTGTATACAGGCAATATAGTGAATATGGACGGGTAAAGGACCTTCCTAGCCTCAGCAGTGAGGCCCAGAAGGAGGTTTTCATAAAAAGAAAAGCTTATGTTTTGATGCAGATTTATAGCCTAGACAGATGACGCAGGAAAATCTTGCAGTGCTTTAATGTAGTGGTTTTCTACTGAGGCTGCAGTTTAGAATCAACTGGGAAACTTTGGGAACAAAGTACAATGGGTCTAACCCATAGGAATTCTAATTTAAATTGGTTTGGGACAGGGTATAGAACCACTCTTCTAGGTCAGGAATTCTAAAACTGTGCACAAGAATTACCTGGGGGGTATTGACATAGAATCAATCTATAAAATCTTTAAAAATTCCTGCTTTTGGTTTTTATGAAAATTTAACCGAACTTTTTATTGACTCCTTATTTAGGATTTTTACTTACTAGAATATAATTATGTTAACTCATTTTCATTGAAGTCTAATGACAAAATCTAAAAGAAGTTCAGATCTATTAAAAATCTAAAATAACTGAAATCACATACTGAGTGAGGAGTACTTTGTACTCTTTTGCTACTAGTATATTATCTCTCTTAAGCTTCTAAAATATGTTGTACTCTCCTCATGCCACCAGTTTACAGATGTTATTTCATTTAATCCTCTAGGTATTTGACAAAAAAATTTACTGTTCCATTATATAACCCAGAAAACTGAGATTCACAGAGACTGAGTAGATCCCCAAGGTTGTAACCTCAATAAAAAGCAGAGTTGAATTTTAAACCCTACAGTCTACTTTGATACCAGTGCTCTTTTCTTAGATCACACTGTCTTTAGATTCACAAAAGTCATTGACAATTTTTTCAGAATTAAGAATATATAGTGTTTTTCATTTTAGACACTGATGTTAGTCTTTCTTTGCACAGGTATATCAGTGGTGTCAAAAAAATGTATACACATTTAAGAGATGTTTGCCATAATCAGAAGTGTCTGGATGGTGATGGTAACCACTTTGAGCACCTCTTGTAATTGCAGAAGTCAAACGTGACTTGTATTTGTCTTACTGAGTATTAAAATTTTAATAGTTTTTTCCCTTCTTAAAATGTGCATATATTTTAGGTGCCCTCTGTATGTATTAAAACATAAATATAGAAGCTATTGTAAAATAAAAGCAGTACAAAACTGTATTACTGTGTATTGTCAGGGGAAAGGATCAGATTGGTAAGGAAATTTACAAAAAATCATATAAACTTCTACTGACCAAAAATTTCTTCTCATTTTTTTTCTGTGGCCATTAAATTTAAAAACTCATTCTAAATGAACTGGAAGTATCACTCATGTGAGTTGATTCTCTTTTCTGTGGCTTACATTATCATAGCATTAGGGGAGGGAGTCAAAAGGGAGCTACCTTAAGATACCAGAAAAGATACAAGGGTGTTTGTTCACAGTTGAGAATTCAGATAACTTGATCTTGATTATTGCTAACAGTTGACTTGGTATGTTGAGTTCATTTCTATATGTGCTACTAGGGTTGCTATTACAGGTAGCTTGTATTACAGAGTTAGACGGTCACTCCATCTACATTATCATGAGGTTTCTCTTAACAGAACTTCTGTTCTAATGGAGCCTCTTGATAAAGCAGGCCCTTGTATTGTCAATCATTCTCTTATCTGATAATATAGTACAGTCTTTTTTATCTTCTACATCAGAACCATCAAGTACCTTAAAAAGTTCTTGAGGAATAGATGCAAACCACTTAATCTATCAATACACTTGCCTTTCTGGGAAAACTCCATTATGAGCCTTCTTCACATAGCAATCGATATTGCTTGAGATTATAATGCTGCCCTTAAAAATATGAGAGTGATATCTTTTACATTTATAAGGATTATTCTTTTTTCATACTCAGAAGATATCAAGGCATATGTTTCAGTGACTTTTATTTAAAAATAAGACATGTCTGGAAATTAGCAAATTAAGTTTAGTTAACTAAGTAATGGAAGCTGGAAATGAGACCAATAAAAGCTTCCCATGAGTTCTTTGTTTTAAATTGCTGCACAAAACTAATCAGTTTGTATTGCTCTAAAGAGACAAGCAGAAGACTTTATGTGTTAGTGGATATTAATTCTGTTCTTGCTAAGTATTTTCTAAAAGTGATTTCTTGACACTAAACAATTCACTGTGCAATGTAGAGTTGACCAAACTTCATTTCTGCCTTTGTTACATATGTTTTATGTGTAGCTCATCAAAATCTATGAATTAAAAGATGAGCTTAATAAGAACAAACAAAGGAAGAAAATCAGAATGAGGTAAAAACATAGGGGTATTATCCTCTTGGGCTTACATCTCTTAAATGCCATGTTTTTCTCTGAACGAGCTTCACAGATCAGGAAGACTTATTCAGGGTGATGCGAGAGTGAGGGTAAAAATTGGGTATAATGTTAAAAAATCAGCAAGGGAGAAAAATGAACTAGGGGGCTGGTGAATAGGAGGAAAGCAATAGTAGCTAAACAATAGTCAGAACAAGGCCATCTCTGTCTGACAACCTAGGCCAGAGTGATGGTCATTGTTACTGAGTTCCTGAGATAAGACAAGTATGCAGGCACACTGACACACATATACACACACAGGAATGGACACTGTAAAGATAGAGTATAATGACAAGTGTATCTTTTGATAATCAAACATATTCTCACAAATACCATCAATAAATCTTCTTTATGTTGTAGCCATATGATTGTTTAACAAACATATAGTGGTATCATAGTCCTTGATGTAATGAGTCTATCACAGATGAACTCATACTTGATCTTCTTTCTTCTTCTGTCGATTTAACCAGATTTGACCTGTTTAAATGTATTATTTCTTGGAATAGAAAGCAGATCAACTATTTATATGGTCTGCTTTTCTGGTAAGAGAAAGGATTCTTATTTTTTAAAAATTTTATTTAAGATGTGGGGTACAATTCAGGGTTAGGTATACAAATGTTTATTCTGCAGATACCCTTGTTGATGAGATGTGTCCCCTCCCTGGCAATTTCCCTCAACTGCCAATTCCACACCCCCTCCCCTGGCAGTTTCCCAGTACTGCCAATCCATTTCTTATAGTATTATGATAATTGTTCAAGGTCCGCTTATGTGTGAGAACATATGGTACTCTGTTCTATTTTTGTGATAGATCACTGAGTGTGATAGACTCTAAATCCGTCCAAGTTGCTGTAAAGTCCATAAGTTTGTCCTTCTTTATGATTGCATAATATTCCAGTGTGTATATATACTACATTTTAAAAAATCCTGTCTAGTTTTGATGGGTAGAATGGTTGGTTCCATGTTTTTGCTATTGTGAACAGCGCTGCAATAAACGTGCATGTGCAGGTATCTTTTTTGTAGAATGATTTGCGTTCCTCTGGGTATATGCCCAATAGGGGGATTGTCAGGTCATATGGAAGGTCATTTTCTAGTTCTTTCAGAAATTGCCACACGGTTTTCCAAAGAAGTTGTATGAGTTTGCATTCCCACGAGCAGTGTAGAAGCATTCCTTTTTCTCCACATCCTCACCAGCATCTGTTGATTGTTTTATTAATGATGACCATTCTTACTGGGGTTAGGTGGTATCTCTATGTGGTTTTGATTTGCTTTTTCTGATGATAAGTGAGGTTGAGCCCTTTTTCATGTGTCTGTTGGCTGCCCGTATATCTTCTTTTGAGAAATGTCTATTCATGCCTTTTCCACAATTTTTAATGCAGCTGTTTTGTTCCTTTCGGCACGTTTGAGTTTTTTGTAGTTCCTGGATGTTAGGCGTTTGTCTGATATACAGTTGGCAAATATTTTTCCCATTCTGTGTGCTGTCTCCCTGCTTTCTTGACAGTTACTTTTGCTTTGCAGAAGCTTGTCAGTTTGATGAGGTCCCACTAATCTATTTTATATCTTATGGTGTGGGCACTTAGTGTTCTGATCAGGAATTGGTTGCCAATTCCAATTTTCATAAGGATGTCTCCTGCATTTTCTAAGATTCTTATAGTTTGAGGTTTTATGTTTAGGTCTTTGATCCATTTAGAGTTGATTTTTGTGTATGGTGATAGGTAGGGGTCCTGTTTCAATCTTCTGCATGTGATCAGCCAATTTTCCCAGCAACATTTACTGAATAGGTTCTCCTCTCCCCAGTGGTTGGAGGTGGAGGCTTTGTTAAAGATGAGTTGGTTGAGGAATTGAGGCTTGATTCTGGAATCTCTGTCCTGTTCCATTGATCTGTATGCCCGTTCTCATACCAATACCAGACTGTTTTGATTATTGTAGCCTTATAGTAAAGTTTGAAATCTGGAAGTGTAATACTTTCTGCTTTGTTTCTTTTGCTAAGAATTGTTTTGGCTACTCGTGGTTGTTTATGTTTCCATACGAATTTCTGTATTATCATTTCCAGGTCTGAGGTGAATGGTGTTTGTAATTTAGTGGTTATTGTGTTGAATCTGTAGATTGCTTTGGTAGGAGGGACATCTTATGAATGTTGATTCTTCCAATCCATGAGCCCGGAATATTTTTCCATTTATTTGTGTCTTCTTGGATTTCTTTGAGCAGTGTTCCTTAGTTCTCATTGTAAAGGTCTTTCACTTCTCTGGTTAGGAAGATGCCAAGGTATTTCATTTTTTGTGTGACTATTATGAGTGACATTATGCTTTTTATTTGGTTCTCTGTCTGCTTGTTGTTGGTGTATGAGAATGCAACTATCTTTTGCACATGTATTTTGTACCCCGAGACTTTGCCAAAGTTCTTTATCAGTGCAAGCAGGTTTTGGGCAGATTCTCTTGGATTTTCGTGGTGTAGGATCATATCGTCAGCAAAGAGGGCTAACATAACTTTCTCTTTTCTTGTTTGGATACCCCTGATTTCCTAAGAGAAAGGATTCTTTGCTGATTTAGATGTTTAAAACCATTCCACACCACTCCTCCACAATCACCATGTTACTTTGCTAAAAGATTTACATTTGATTATGTTTTATGTTGATGGCTTATCTATAAAATATCATTAAACTGCTGTTGTAAGTCAAAGATAATGTTCTTTTGGCATCCCTGAGATATGCAGCAAACTCTTCCTTCAATTCTTCAAGATCCCTGTGAATTTACATGACAAAGAGTAACACTACATATTCCATGCCCTGGGTTTCTAGGAACATAAATTGTTGCCCACTTGTAATGTTTGTATAAAACTTTCTTATAAAAGTGTTTTGATCTGCACAATAATATCATGATTGAAGCTGGCAGGCCTTTGGGATTTATATTTGCAATAGATCAGTGAACTCCTTACCAAAGTATTCTCTGTTAAGTTGACCAATATTGATGTTCCACAGACAACTTAGATACTCTCCAGTATGCTGATCAATAACTTTTTGTTTTTCAAATGATTTAAATATTGTTGTAGCATAGCCCACAAAATTTCCTCTCTAAAAACTGTTAAACACTCTAATACAAAAAAAGAGAGGAAAATTTTCTCACGTACTGTTGTCATTTTGACTAGAAATTCTTAGCCTGTGGTCCAAATGCAGGCTTCAAATAAATGTACTGAAATTTTCAAATAAGGTTTTAAAATGTTCATGTCTTAGAAAATGTGTGGCATCACATGGAATTTGTAGTGGAGGGAATGTTTGCCAATGACATTGTTAATGTTCGAATAGTTGGACTGATTCCTAAATATCCATGTTGCACCTCAAAATCTAATTACAAAGTTAACACAAATCTGTCTAAGCTCTTTTTGGACCTTTACTGCTCATGTTCAAGGTATTCCCTTTGCCTGGTATGCCCACATCCTCTTCTCTGCTTATTGAGGTCCTTTAAGACCCAGCTAAAATAGCACCATCTCTAAAGTTTCTTTCAGATTTTCTCATTCAGAATTCATTTTTCCCTCCTTCATAATTCACTTGCTTTGTGCATTCCTTTTATTAAAGTTTTGTTCATAGTCTAATTTGTATTGAGGGCCTATATGACTGTATTTCTAAGTAGATTGCAAACTACCGTAAGAGAAGGACATGTTTTATTCATAACTGCACTCTCCATCAGGCAGTCTTTGACCCTTAATAGGTACTTAAGAAATGCTTCTTCTTTAACTGTTTTAGAAATATTGTCAATACCAGACATCCTAAGTATTAATGTAGGATCTAACAGGGAGATAAACACAATCTATATATTATCCATGGAATACTTATTTGGCAGGAGCATGTTAGTATACTAAATGGGCATAGTGGGCAAGGTAGATTAATCATCATATGACATTTAAAAATATTTCATCTTATTTTTATGAGATGATTCACTTTCAGGCAATAATGTTAAGTCTCAATCAGGTATAATGAGATTTTTGTGGCACTAAAAAAATGCTTAAATGCCTTGAGTTCAGTAGTCCCTCTTATCTGCAATTTTGCTTTCTGCAGTTTCAGTTACCAAAAACTCCATGATGGTCATTCTTATTGATTCTGAAAATATTAAATGAAAAATTCCAGGAATGAACAAATTTATATGCTTTAATCTGCGTGCCATTCAGGAAAGCATGATGAAATTACAAGTAGTCCAGCTCCGTCCTGCTGAGAATGGAATCATCCCTTTTCCACCATATCCCTGCTGTCTATGCTCTCCACCCATCAGCCACTTTGTAGCCATCTCGTTTATCAGATTGATCATCATGGTATCACAGTGCTCGTGTTCAAGTGACTTTTATTTTACTCAACAATGCCCCCAAAGCGTAAGAGTAGCGGTGCCGGAATATTGTTATCATTGTTCTATTTTATTATTAATTGTATTATTCTCTTTCTGTGCCTAATTTATGAATTAAACTTTATTGTAGGTATGTGATTAGAGGACAAAGCATATAGGAAGCCTGATTTGTCAGTGATTAAGAATGTTGTCTTTTATTACTTACCTCTTTTATTTATTTATTTATTTATTTATTTATTTATTTATTGAGTTGGAGTCTCACTCTGTTGCCCAGACTGGAGTGCAGTGGCCGCTGCCGGCCACCGCAGCCTCGACCTGCTGGGCTCCGGTGATCTTTCCGCCTCAGCCTTCCGAGTAGCCAGAATTACAGGCATGCGCTACCATGCCCAACTGATTTTTTGATTTATTGTAGAGATGAGGTCTCACTGCCCAAGTGGGTCTCGAACCCGTGGGCTCAGGCAATCCACTCACCTCAGTCTCCCAAAGGCACGGGATTACAGGCTGAGCCACCGAGCCTGGCTTATTACTTACCTCTTAATGTCCAGAATCACTTTCATTCTATAAGTCTCTGAATAGATTTATTTTAATAATAACTCATATTTATATAACAGTATAAATTCAGCTGTACTTTTTTTTTATATATATGCGCCATCCTAGTTGATCCTCAGAGCAACACTGTGAGGTAGAGTGGATTTTATTCTCCTCATGTTAACAAATGAAGAAAAAGACACAGGCTACTCACTTGTCTACTTACCCAAGCCCACTTACTTCTGGCGAGTGATGCAATGGGGTATAGAACCCAGAGAATCTGACTCCAATTTCAATCAGTATTCATCCTGCTTCTTTGTGCTCCCTTTAACATGTAAGCTTTAACCTGTTCACTCAACTGATATGCTTTATGCATTCTTATATGCCAAATTCTATATGTCCTAGCCATTCAAGTACATCAGTGAACAAAATCAAATACTTATTATGATTAAATCTGTGTTTTGGAAAACAACAAATAAAATAAATAAAATATGTAGGAAAAGAAAGCAGGAAAGATGGTTGAAACATTTGTGGAGGGTTGAAATTGTACATAGGATGATTAGAACTCATCAAAAAATAATACTTGAGCAAAGACCTAAAGAATATAAAGGAGCAAGCTTGTGGATATCCAGGGGCTACAGGCAGAGAAAACAGCATGTGCAAAGGCCCTGAGACAAAGTTTTCTTGGCATATTTGAGGGACAGAAAGGAGGCCAGTTAGGCTATACTTTGGTGAGCAGTGTAGCAAATAATAGAGGGTAAAACCAAAAAGAGTAGAGTCTTGGAATCCACTGTAAGAACTTAGGTTTCTGCTTTCGTTGAGATAGAAAGCTATTGGAGGATTTTTAACAGAAGAGTCATATGACCTGATCTACATTTTAAGAGTCATATGATCTAATCTACATTTTTCTACATTTAGGAATGCATATAATGTTAAAAGAGTATTGGGCCAAGGACTGAACTATGGAGAGCACCAGTGTTTGAAGGGTAAATAGTAAGCAGGACCTTACTAGTTTATTCTTGCTTCCATCTTATATTTTGAGAATAGACTACTGGGACGGAGATGGGGAAGATGCAAAAATGCAAAATAATACAAGAGAACAGTGAAATGTCTGTTGAAACAGCCCAAGCATTGGTAGCTGCTTTAGTTAGCTAGGGCTGCTGTTAACAAAGCATCAGAACTGGGTGACTTAAAACAGCAACTTATTGTCTCACGGTTTTGGAGACTGAAGCCCTAAAAATCAAGATTTTAGTTGGGTCATAGTTTCTCTGATAGCTCTAAAGGGGAATCCTTCCCTATCTCTTCTAGCTTCTGTTGTTGCTGGCAAGCTTGGTGTTTCTTGGCTTGTAGGACCTTGGCTATTTTATTTCTGTGTGTCTTCACATCCTCTTCCCACTGTGCCTGTCTCTTTTCATAAAGGACACAAATCATTGAATCAGGGTCCAAAGTGATTTAGTTACCTCTTTAAAGACCTTTTCTCCACATCAAGTCACATTCTGAGACATAGGACGTCAATATATCTTTTCGAGGGGATGCAATTTAACCCATAAAAATGGCTTAGACCAGAGTGATATCAGTGAGAAGTGGTTAGATTTTGGATGTATTTTGAAGGTGGAGCCAACAACATTTATTGACTAATTGAATTATATACATATATAATATACAGCATAATGACTATTATAAGTGCTAATAAGTAGCAGCTATGATTATTTTGCTTATTAAAATTATTATCGTTATCACATGGTCACAATAGAAACAATGCTTGCCTGAATGACAACAAGCCCATGTTTACTTAGGGTAATGTGTGAAAAAGAGGATAACAGTGAAATTGGGAATCTTCAGGCATCAAACCCATCTTTCCAGTTCAAGGAGTCTCTAGGGTAACTCACATGCTCCTTAGTAACCTTGCCACACCATTTCCCATTGCCAACTCTGCCCCTAAAACAAGGCCACTACCGCTATTAAGTCCAGTTTAATAATGATCCCTTCCTTACAATAGCTGCAGCTTTATTATTCTTCCTACCTCCTTATGCCATCAGCATTTATTTGACTGTATCAACTCTTCCTTTTGACTCCATAAGTCCTTTTGCTTCGAAATTCTCCTCCTACTTTCCAAACTGAACATCATTAAGCTTTATTTCCTCCAAGACCTTTAATAAGAAGTCAGGTATAGGGACTGCCCTTGTCTAACTCTAACACATGGAGATAGATGTGATCTCTTCCTCTGTTTTAAGTCATGTAAATTTAGGCTGGCCTGTTCCAAGAACTTGTCTGCACTTATCTTGACTTCAAGTGAGTACATAGTATAGAACTTTACACTGGTACTATTCTTTAATATATCAGACTACTATTTCTTTCTTGGATATTTGAAATGTTTCAGTGTACATTTTCTCAATGATGACACTGAGCTTAATGAGTAACAAGAAGCTTGTTATGAATAGTAACTGTATTTACTATAATTTTTAATTATAGAAATTGAGGTTAAGTGTTTGATTTGATTCAGGTGACTGTGCAGTTCAGCAGCGTAAAGATGAACAAGTCATGTTCTCTGCTAAAGTTTGGTGAGGAAGAGAGAGATACTAAAAGATAATTCCAATATAACCTTTTGAATTTCAGAACTCTAAATGTGGACAAATATAAGCAAGAGGATAGTGGGAAGGGCATTATGCCAGGAGATGTGGTGATGGGGTGATAGGGGCAAGAGGAAGGGCTTCCTGTAGAGAAATAGGCTGTTTATACTGAAACACAAAATCAAACAGCATGGTCAAAGGCATTTTGAGGAGAGGGACAGACCTCACAAGGAATGGAGACATAAAATATTATGACTTGAACTAGAAACTTTAAGTAGTTTGGTATTAAAGGCACATAAAGCAAGAGGCCCTAGAGTTCCAGCTGCTGAGACTGAAGATACAGGTAAGATTCAGAGCAGCAATAAAGCACCTTGTGTGCCTTGAAAGAGCTCACACTAGAGCCACTGAAGGGTTTTACAATGGGCATTGACCGATTTTCACTTTAGACATTTTTCTCTGGTGGAAATATGAAGGGTGATCTTCTTTTCTTTTTTTTATTGTCTTAATATTTATTTTATTTTATTACTTTTATTTTTATTTTTAAAATGTGGAGTACAGTTCAGGGTCAGGTACACGCATGGTCATCATACAGGTCAAGTATGGATACCCTTATTGATGTTATGTGCCCCCTCCCCTGGCAGCATCCCACTACTGCCAATCTCTTTCTTACAGTGCTACGATAAATGTTCAGTGTCTACATATGAGTGAGTACATGTGGTACTCAGAAGGGTGATTTTTAATGAATCATGACTGGAAGTAGATATAGTGGGGAAGAGTAAAGGAAGGCTTAGACTTCTGATTGTATATATTGAGCCATTGGCCATGAGAGAAGTAGAATCAAAGCAGTTCTGAGGCACATAATATAAGATAATAATTTTAATACATAATTATTTTAAACATGTTGAGTTTGAAGTGTCATCAGAATACACAGATGACTGTGATCTGATAGACCCAGATAGTGAGATGTGGACTCTATTGGATATAGTAAATGTCTCAAGAGTAGAAGTCCTCACTTAGGAAAGCATATAATGTTAAAAAAGTATTGGGCCAAGGATGAACTATTGTTTGAAGTGGTAAATAGTAAGAAGAACCTATGAATGAGATATGAATGAAGAACAGAGAAGGCATCATGGGTGCCAACAAAAGAGATTTACTACAAGAATAGTGTGGCCAACAGTGTCAGATGCAGCAATAATATTCACTATGATATGGACTGTGGGCTGAAGAGTGTTCACTGGATTTGTCTATGTGGGAATGAACAATAGTGACCAGAGAGAAAGAGAATAATTTTATTGTAGAGAAAGAGGGGCAAAAGCTAAGTTATATTGGTTGGTGCCTGAATAGCAAGTATGCAAGTAATACCTATATATTTTAGTTTGGGCTGCTATACTAAATTGCCATAGGTTGACTGGCTTAAACAATAAATATATATATATATCTCACAGTTCTGGAGACTAGGAAGTTCAAGATAAAGGTGCCAGCAGATCAGGTGTCTAGTGAGAACCTGCTTCCTGGTTTGCAGGTGGCCATCATTATAAACTTACACGACAGAGGGCAGAGAGAGAGAGGAAGCAAGCTCTCTTGTGACTCTTCATTCATAAGACACTCATCTCAGTATAGGGCTCCACTCTCATAGATTATTTCCTAAAGTTCCCATCTCCAAATACCATCACAGTGGGAATTAGGGTTTCAGCATATGATTTTGAGGGGAACAAAAACACTCAGTTCATAGTACTATATAAACAATTGTTTTAAGAAAATTGTATTATCAGACAGGGATCCAGCACAAAACAAGTAAAAGACTCTTCTTGAACAACTTGAGCAAGACTAAATAGAAGGCCTATTTTTAGAGTGTTGTCAATCCTTATGGTTCCCCCTCATTATCATTCATTGACCTGGAAAGGGGGTTGGGGGGGGGGGCGGAGAGAGAGAGAGAGAGAGAGGGAGAGAGAGAGAGAGAAGTTGCCTGACAGGAGCTGTGGCCTTTAACAAGAATTAAGCCAGCCTATGGAAGCACCTCTAAGAAGTGTTGGGATAATAAAGACCCTGAGCCTCACTCTCCTTCCTCCTTTATATCTTCTCCCAGTGCTTTCCATTCCCATCAACCATTTCTAACTGGAAGCAAGGCAATAAATAAATCCACTGATGTAGTCCTATGGTCCAGTGTTCCAGGAAAGAAGTACAAAATTAGTCTGGGTAGAGCAGGAAGAGGATTTTAATTAAAATGGCTGCAAAGTCAAAGGGGGAGGTTGAGTTTTGAGTTTTATGGCCTTCCTTTCTTCCTTCCTTCCTTCCTTCCTTCCTTCCTTCCTTCCTTCCTTCCTTCCTTCCTTCCTTCCTTCCTTCCCTCCTTCCTTCCTTTTCCATTATCAGAATGGGAGAGATGAGGCAAAAGCAGAGGTAAAATAAATTAATAGAAAAGAAGTCAAAGCTACTGTATAATGTGAGGATAATTGATGGAGAAAAGTTTTGGTGGATTCAGATGATCAGATAAGAATCCAAAATGAAAGGGTTGGCTTTAAACAGAAGAAAGAACATTTTATTTTCCCAGATGGAAAGGAAGGAGAAGCACAGTTGTGTTCAATCTATAGGTAAAGAGGTGAACAGAAGGGAGAGGCAAGAAATTGAGAGAGCTGATTATTTTGCCCCAATTTTTCTGGTAAGGCATAAACATCTGCTGATATAAGAGATGGCAATCTGGGTGGATTTTGAAGAGTTATGATTAACTGAAATAGGGGTGCAAAAAAAGGAGTTGACCAAGAACAAGAAAAGTCTACAGAAAGCCCTATTATGTCAGAGATTTTTAAGCTACCCCTTATATCCTATATATATGACTGAGGGATTTTCTCATTCAATAGTGCATGCACAGCAGCCTGAGTAAGTAACTCAAGAAGGCCAGTTGAAAGAATGATTTAGTATCCAAGTTTTACCAGATTAACTCGGTGACAGGACAGAACCAAAGGAAATGAGGCTATGGGTGATCATTCTTCAAAATTCATCTTAAACTACTGAGATCATTTTATTTATTTTTCTCTTTTTCTTTTGAGTGCTATTTTTTAAAAGTATACTTGTAAAACACTAAAGTTCATTACAGTGGTGGCATTCTTAGAATTACTTCATAAAGTTTAGATAACAAAATTCCCCCAAGTATTATAATTAGCATTTTCATACTTAGTATAACAAATATCTTCTGAAGATTAAAGCCAGTGTCACAAAAGGCAGATGAATTCAGTTGCAATTCACATTTTAGTAGAATATTGTACTACATCTGTAGACAGTATCTCATGAATAAGCCACCAACACTATTTGCTAAATCCCATGTACCTTATAGCTTACAAATTAATACTGTATTTCAAAAGGAAGAGAGCCACATTAAATTTCAATGTCATTCCCCCCATATATAAATTAGTATTTTTTAAAGTGTTGAATTTTTTTCCACAATTCTACAAATGTTACTTTTTCAAGTAAATTCAATGGAAAAATAGTGTTGTCAGGAAAGAGCACCACATGCTACAGCTACCCACTCTCTCACATGTATACTTATTGTTTGGAATGGAAATATAATCCAACTGACAGTTATTCCTTTGTAGTTTCACTATGCCAGCTTGTCCTCACAGAGGAGATGGAATTTGCCTAATAGTAAGACAGATTTTAATTGTACATAATATCATTCCATAAGAAATGAAGATTTCTGTGAGTGTATTATGTTCTCAGATTCATTTAACAGATACACACTTCTGTTATTATTCTTGATTAAATGTGGAAAGAGGCGTCTTGCTTCTGCTAATATTAAACAAGATAAAACAATTGGGAAAGATTTGTCTTTCCATATAGTGAAGAGTAACACAAGGAAATAAAGAGGAGGAATGTGAGTCATGTAAATTGATTAGTATGCTATTGATTGTAGTAAGTGATCCATGGTGGACATTACTGTTGTTAAGTTATTGATTTTGCTCTCTTGGTACCATTTTCTTCATAACTATCAAAGGATGTAGGATAATCATATCCTCAAGAATCACTACTTGTAAGACAATGCTAGAAATTAACTAAATATGCCCTAACAACTACTTTATTTTGACTTTAGCAAAATAAGGATTAGAAGATAATACTTTATCCACTTGTTTCTTGTCCTTGTATACAATCCATTAAGTGCTAAAACCATATTTTCATTTTAAAATATAAAAGTAAATGTTTAAGCAATTTTGCATCATCTGAAAAGAAAGAACTGATTTGTATGCCAAGAAGTGTAGATTACTTTAACTTTCTCTTTGACTTTAATTCTATATATATATATATATATTTGAGTTGGAGTCTCACTCGGTCGCCCAGACTGGAGTGCAGTGGCCGCTCCCGGCCACCGCAGCCTCGACCAGTTGGGCTCTGGCAATCCTTCCTCCTCAGCCTTCCAAGTAGCCAGAATTACAGGCATGTGCTACCACGCCTGGCTGATTTTTTGATTTATTGTAGAGATGAGGTCTCGCTGCCCAGGCGGGTCTCGAACCCGCGGCTCAGGCAATCCACTCACCTCAGCCTCCCAAAGGCGCGGGATTACAGGCTGAGCCACCGAGCCCGGCTCAATTCTATATTTAAAAAAAATAGTTTATATGGCAAGAAGACTAAATCAAATGGAAAATTCACAGAAAATCCATTAACCCTTTTTCTGTAAAGAAAATAACAGCTACTAAAATAACTAAATTCCAAAATATAAGTATTTTAACACAGTAAAATTTTAATTATCATTTATGCAATAATCCAAAGCAAGTGTATTCCATTGTGTGACTCAGGGACCCCAAAGCCTTTCTTCTTCTGGTTCCCTCTTCCCCTAAATGTATTGGTGCTTCACTTCTGAGTTCTGCAAGGAATTTATACTAGGCCTGGCCTGGACATGATATACACCATTTCTACTCATATTTCTTAGCTAGAGCTCAGCCATGTGGCAACTCCTAACTCTAGGGAAGGCATAGGGATGTCTTCCAGCCTTGTGCAGAAGAAAAAGAGGGAACAGTTTGGTGATAATTTATTTCTGCAATAGAGATTGACTCTATGTCTTACCCTTCTACGCACACCTAAAATTCAGAGTAGACAATAGCAAGTCTCATGCAGGCACTGCATCTCATTAAAGCTCAGGATCTCCCAGAAATATCCTGTCCTGTTTCTCCAGTCTGGAAAGTCAATAGTTTGTTATGTTTAGGTTGAGATTAGCTATCTAAGTGGAGATGTCGAGTAAACTATTGGAAATATGTGGTGTCCATGTGTCCCTCTTCACCCTGGACAGTCCTCATTTATGTCGGTGGTCCTAGAATAATTATTAATAGCATCCCCATCTCTAAATTGTATTTGACTTAGTATATTATATGGATATAAGAAGTTTAGAGGACAGACTTTAATTGTATAAAAAAGTGTTATTCATCAAGATACAGCTGTTATTTAAAGTAATGGAACTCTGACATTTTGAAGTCAGGAAGAGAAAGAAGATCCAGATAAGGTGACTGAGGCTGGTCACTGACCAGTGACTCATAAGTGAACCAAAAGTGTGAGTGTTACATAGACCGGGGAAAAAGAAAAGATGGTAAATACACTTGTGGAACTCATAGTCTTCAGAGAAAGAATGAAAAAAATTTTTTAAAGTAAATTAAAAATTTCCTTTCTATATTAAACTTTTATCTCTTAGTTCCAGTAACATTTGACTCCAAGCATGTGGAACAATTCCAGGTTCTTTAAATGCCCTATGCTTTTAAAATCTGTATACTGCATCTTCCTATTGGCCATACCTCTCTGCCTACAGTTCCTTTTAGCCTTTACCCTTCTGATGATTCCTACCCATAATTCAAGATCCTGCTCAAAGCTTGTGAATCTTTTCCCCACATTTCCACATGAAGCAACACACAATTGCCTATCATTAGTCACTCCTTCCTCTCTGGATTCATTCCATTTTTCTTGAATCTTTAGTATTACAGCCTCTCTGATATGACAGAGGGCAGAAATATTAATGCTTAACACTCATCAAGAGATGTACTTGATGTGTCCGGCATGCCTCAAGGTTTATCAGATACATCAGTGTATTTGTTCTCACCAACTACTGTAAAAGGTACTATCACAATCCCCATTTACAAGTGAAGAACATGTGGTACATAAAGGTTTAGATTAAATAACCAACCCAGAATCACAGATCTAATGAATACGTGAATGACAATTTGAATCCAGCCAATATGGCACCAGAGCTTATACTCTTATCAAAGCATTGCATGCAGCTTAAGATTATAGATTGATAAAGAATATTGGTAGATATTTTGTTTTAACTTTAAAACTTAAAACGTACTTCCAGTTACTAACATTGTAGGCATTGATAATCTTTTTATAAAACAGTACTATAGTATAGCCTCTGAAATTTCCAGTTTGTTTCTTTAAAGTAGAACAAGAGATTCTACTGATAAACATATGTACAAGTGACTATTGATAAGCATATCATTCAATTGACAGAAGTAGAGGTTCACAGTTTTAGCAATCTGGAACTTCTTCTGTCCTGTGGGTATTAATCAGTGCATTTTACAGAGGATAGTAAGTGATGGTCAAACTAGTTGTGTAGATTAATTGAAGAGCTCTAGTCTGATTAGTATTTTGTGTTTTCCCCTACTTCTGCATTTACATATTATGTTCAAATTACCTTTTTACATTCCCTTGTTCTTTACAGGACTGTAAGCTGTCCTGCATGTGATTAGGGGCTCCTATAAATCTTTGATGAATTATTCCACACTGAATTGCCCCATTGCATTGTAGTCCCATGCTTATGAGAAGGTCTAGTCTCACTAAACTAAGAATCTTTGGGAATGAGAAAAACTCTTATTTATTATTTATGTGAACTTTTTAGATTCTCTTCATAGATTCTGGATCTGAGTACTTTATCAGGTATATGTGTTGCATTTATCTTCCTTCACTCTTCCTTATTTTTTGTTTATTCATGGCATCTCTGAAAGCACAAAAAATTAATTTTAATGTAGTATGATTTATTATTTCCCCTTTATGGTTGTCACTTATGTGTGATATTTAAGAAATATTTTCTTATCCCAAGATCATGAAGATTTTCTTCTCTATTTCATTTTAAAAGTTTTATGGTTTTTACCTACCCCATTTGAATCTATAATCTATTTGGAGTTTATTTTTGTGTACAATGAGGTAAAAGTCAAGATGTATATTTTCTGCAGTATGTACGTGTGAATGCATATTCGTGGGCAAATACACTAGCAAATTTAAATCACTTAAACAGGCTCTTCTCTTTTAAAAATTGGAAGTTCCAATTCTTATTTTCTTCTTTGACTGTAATAAAGAATTACAGTTCAACACTATGGGAACAAAGTTATTAGCTAATACTTGAATAAGTACAAACCTCGATAATCAGCAGCAACTGTTTATCTTCTCTCAGCACAGTTTGTGTGCTTGCCTCCAGAAGATGCAGAATTAAATTACAATAAAAATAACTAGAGCTATAGTTGTTACTGAAGATGACAGGAATCTCAGCAGAGTTTAGGGCAGGGAAATTTTGGCACCTAAAATGTGGGGCATGTGTGTTATTTTCTAGCAGGAAGTTGCGTTAGGATTTATTTGTTTATTTGAAAATTTAATTTATTTAGAAATTAGAAAGAAAAAGAGAAGAGATTCACCTCCCCAAGTTAAGGGAGGGGGCCAAGACTAGGAAAACATGGTAACCATAGCTCAAAGAGCCACATGGCCAGACCTGAGTTTAGTAAAGCAATGGCCAGGAATAATTTAAAGAGCATAAAGTGGATAGTATCTTTTTTTTTTAAGCATCAAGTACCAAACTCTTTTATCATGCATTTAATGACAGAGCTGAAAAGAACAAAACCCAGTCCCATCATTTTAAAACTATTTACTAAAGAAACTAAAGTCCAAAAATATTGTTGAACTTGTACACAAGTCAGAGCACCGGCTGGGAGTGAAACTCCAGTCTTCAAATAACCCATTATTATTCTTCCCGCCAGATACTCAAAACATTGAGTCTCTTTCGAGGGAAGTTATCAAATTGGAAGTGGCACTAATTACCAATGCTGTTTCTAGTAACCTTTTGCTAATTAAAATATAAAATAGTATGTTACTTTTCTATAAAAGAGAAGGAAATACTGTCTGCTTTGAATTATCTAAATGTACTGAACAATCACATTCCTCAGTTGAAATGGGGTGGAAATGGTCCATAGAGGCAAAGCAAAGCCACCAGCTTGTCCGATTTTGCTTCTGACTTTTAGAGTATGTCATTAAGAAAGTGATTCAGCCTAATTCATCATTTAATTCCCTTCACTCTAGGCCAGTTACAAAAATTCATCACTGGGATTCTTAAATCAGAGTAGTCTAGTCTTTAAAGAACCCTGCTTTGTCACTCATTAGCTGTGTAAACTTTGGGAAGATTTTAAAATGCCTTTAAGCCTCTGTTTTTTCATCTTTAAGGTGGATTGTTATGTTAATTAAATGAGACAATCATCCATATGAAGTACTTATTGCAATTCACCTAACCCTAGTATTTTTATTGTAATGATCCCAAGATGAAAACATGTGAAAACAATCTGTATTGTAACTGAAATAATTATGTTTCCAAGACAATATGGTCTAATGGTTCATGTAAAGGCCACTGGCAAGTTCTGGGAACTGTGTTCTTATATTCCCAGTAAAACATAGGTGAGGATTTTTCTTTATCATTTTGTCCTATTGAGCTTGGGTGTAGTAAAAAGTCTATGCTAAGAAGTTAGAAATAAAATGATATTATTTTTATGAATTTTCTTCCAAATTTCCAAATGTTAACTAATAGATGACAATGCAATGCTTCTGGGCATTAGCTTAAATTCATTCCAGTAGTGGACTTTCCTACTATTTATTCTAAAACATGTGATACTGACTTAGCAAGATGGAAAATAAATAAGAAAATTGATATTTGAGACTTGGAAAGATGGAGACATATTCTTCAATGACAAAACACTTGGTAAATTTGCTACTTGCGTTTGCCTTCCAATGCTGCAACTCTATTGGAAAAGGTTGAAAAGCAATATTAGTAATGTGTGTGGATTGTGACTGGTTTAACAAGGCATTAAAATAAAGAGGTAATCTCAGATGAGAGTTGGCTGGCTTGTAAGCAGATATGAAAAGAAAATGAGAATGGGGTCAAGTAAACATAAGATTGAAAATTCATTGTACAAAAAAAATCCATTCAAACTCAGTGTAGGGGTAGGATCTTTCTATCAAAGGTAATACCTTCAGTACATTTGCCATTATGGGAGGCGGGAGAGAGAGAGAGAGAGAGAGAGAGAGAGAGAGAGAGAGAGAGAGAGAGAGACATGGTATTAAGAAAGTGAAGAATGAATCAGGCTTGAAAATTTTACATAGGAAAGAATTTTTTGCAAGGTTCCAAGCAATGGAATTGACTGTTAAATGGATCAGAAACTTGCTCATTTTTGAGAAAATTATATTTCCAAAGAAACCAAAAGTTTAGTCTTAAGAAGAAATCCTTTTAATGTGAATCCCAAAACAAATCTTGGGTCCCTAGATTTGCAGGAAGTAGCCGAAGAAGTCCTACATTCATGAAATAGACAGTCTCTCCAATACTTGCATCAGGCCTCCCTATAGAGGAATATGGACAAAGAAGAACTCCAAGAATGGAGAAACAAGAGCCATAGAGATCAATGGGTAAGAGAGCTTATTCCTGATAGCTGCATGGTAGATTTCATCATTGCTGAAGACAGTGATTGCTGAATCTCTCAGCCATTATTCCTCGCCCTTTTTAATGAGAGTGTTTAGTCAATTATTCTGTTTCTGCTCTACTTTTGTATATAGTGCATGTGTGTATATATGTACACATATTTGTGTGTCTGTGGATGGATGCGTGTGTGTGTGTGTTTGTGTGTGTGTGTGTGTGTGTGTGTGTGTGTGTGTATGTCTATGTAGGAGTGTGGATAGCTTGTTTTTCTAGCTTATAGGCCACCATTTCTGGTGTACCCATATTGGAAACTAGCACTATCATTTATCCTTTTGTTTGAACTAAAAAGAGCCATTTAATAAATTGTCACTTGTTCTCTCAAATTGTTCATCCAGCCCATTAGCAAACGTGTCAGTTTTACTGCTAAAATAAATGCAGGATCTGACCACTTCTCCTCCATTTCTACCTCCCTGGTCTAAGTCACCATGATGTCTCATGTGAACTTCACAAAAAGACTCCTGATTGGTATCTCTTCTATTTTTCCCACCCATGATGCATTTTTCCCAGGCTGAGCTATTTTTTTAGAGTAGAAGTGAGATTATTTGAATCCTTTGCTCCAAATTCTCCCGTGACTTCTCTTCTCCTCACACCTAAGATCTGAAATCCCTGGCCACTGCTCCCACCTCCTCTCCAGCATTCCCCCCTTGTTTGCTAAATGCACCTTCTGTGTCCTCCTTAATATGCCTAAAATAGGGAGTTCCCCTAAGAGTTCCCCTCTGGATACCGTTCATGACCCACTTCTTCATTTTATGAATATCTCCACTCAAATATCACTTCCTCATAGACACCCAACCATTCTGCCATTCTCTATGTCCTTACACTCTTTATTTTTCTTTGTAGCCCCTCTCACTATCTGACATTATATAGAACATTTAACTGGTTTTGCTTTGTTTACTACAAAACAGAACTTGGAACGTGGAAGGTGTTAAAAAAGCATTCATAATGTGAATGAATGCCTTGTTTGCTGCTGCATCCCACCACTGAATATGGGGCATAAAATGTTGGAGTGTGGAATAGGGTGGATTCAACTCTGTCTTCAAGGGACCTTGCCTTTAGCAGGGCCCTACTCTTGGTGATGTTCTGCCTTTGCCATCTTGAAATTCTCAATAATTTTGAACATGGATATACAGTATATACAGTTATGTATTGAGATATAATTCATATACCATATAATTCACTTTTAAAATTTGCAATTCAGTGTTTTTTAGTATAGTCACAAAATTGCGCCACTACAAACACTATCTAATTCCAGAACATTTTCAACATTCCCCAAAGAAAGCCCACAACCATTAGTAGTCATTCCAGTTTCTCATTTTCCCTCACCTTTGGCAACCATTAAAATACTCTCTGACTCTAAATTTGCTTATTCTGGACATCTTATATAAGTGAAATCATTCAAGATGTAGTCTATATCAGATATGTTATTTGCAAAATTTTATCTCTTTTTACCTCTTTCTTTGAGTTGCCATTTAATGTTGGAATTGTCCTTCAAGTTTTTAATTTTGATGAAGTCCAATTTATTTTTTCTTTGGTGGCTTGAGATCTAGGTGACTATCTAAGAAATCACTGCCTAATTCATGGACAGTTTTAGTTCTTACATTTAGGCCTTTGATCCCTTTTAAGTTAAATTTTGTGTATGATGGTAGGGTAGACATTCATATTAATTTTTTATTTCAGGAAATGCAGTTTTCCCAGCACCATTTTTTGAAAAGATTATTCTTTCCTCATTGAATTGCCTTGACACCTTTTTCAAAAATCGATTCGCCATAGATGCATGAGTTTACTTCAGGATTATCAATTCTGTTACACTGATGTACATACACATTTATATGTCTATTCTTATGCCAGTACCAAATCCCTTGATGGCTGTAGCCGTGTAATATGTTTTGAAACTGAGAAGTGTGAATTTTCTTTTTTTCTTTTTTTTTGAGTTGGAGTCTCACTCTGTTGCCCAGACTAGAGTGCAGTGGCCGCTCCCGGCCACCACAGCCTTGACCTGTTGGGCTCCGGCGATCCTTCCATCTCAGCCTTCCAAGTAGCCAGAGTTACAGGCATGCGCTACCACGCCCGGCTGATTTTTTGATTTATTGTAGAGATGAGGTCTTGCTGCCTAGGTGGGTCTCGAACCCGCGGGCTCAGGCAATCCACTCACCTCAGCCTCCCAAAGGCGCAGGATTACAGGCTGAGCCACCGAGCCCAGCTATCATGTTGTCTTCTAATAGAGATAGTTTTAATTCTTACTTTTCATACTTGATACATTTGCTTTATTTTCTCAACAATTTTTCTGACTAGATCTTCCTATACAATGCTGAACAAAGTGGTGAGATCACACATGCTTCTCTTTTTCCTGATCTTAGGGGAACCCTTTCAGTATTTTACCATTAAGTTTGATGCTATAGGACTGAATGTTTGTATTGCACTGGGCTCTGAAAATTATGTAGGCAGTCCTAGCTCATAAAGAAAGATATAACTGGCTGGGCGTGGTGGCACAAGCCTTTAATCCCAAAACTTTGAGAGGCCAAGGTGAGAGGATTGCCTGAGCCCAGGGGGTTGAGACCAGCCTGGGCAACTTGGCAAGACCTTGTCTCTAATCAAAAAAACTAGCTGGGCGTGATAGTGCCTTACTGTAGTGCCAGATACTGGGAAGGCTGAGGCAGAAGTACTGCCTGAGTACAGCAGGTCGAGGCTGTGGTGACTGTGAGTATGCCACTGCACTCCAGACTGGGCGACAGAGTGATACTCTGACTCAAAAAAAAGAAAAGAAAAGAAGGACATAATTGAACTGAATAAGTAATAGTAGGAGTACTGTAGAAGGTGAGGAGGAGAGAACAATAATATGTACATAATCTTAAATATATTCTGGCCCTCAAAAGACTTTGTGTGGCTGGTGCATGGGGCGAAAAGAGGAATGAAGGAAACGGAGAGTGGAGAAGTGCAGGTAGGAATGGACCCCTGCAGACTTGCTAGCTTCTTGTGAAAGAGATTTGAATTTATTATTCCATAATTTTTAGACAAGTACGCTACCATATTTTATATGCAATAGCAAAGAATAGAATGAAGGCAAATGAGACTAGAAATTGAGTCAAGGAGAGCAGTTTATAGATTACTGCAATGCTTTAGAAAGTAAATCTAAACCATATCAACTTTACCTTGAAATAGCTATATTCTTGATTTTGGAGACTGTCTTCTCTCTGTATATATATATATATTTTTTACAAACTTGGTGATCATGTTTGTGTGTGTGTGTGTGTGTGTGTGTGTGTGTGTGTGTGTGTGTGTGTGTGTCATGAGGAGATATTTAATTGATATTTTCTGCCAGGAACAAAATTGTCAAAACATACAGCATATATTTTACTATGTTTTCTAATAAAGAAGTTAACAAACATATAACTCTAATAAGGTGTATCACTTCCAAAGCAATTTAACAGTCTGTTTCCTAAATTGCCAAATTCAAAATGGGTCATGTTCATGTGAGAACATAAAGATTATAAAATACTATCTACATGATTCAGGATTTTAAATTATTTATTGCTATTTTGCACTTTCAAAGGAGAATTATAAACTATGTAGACATATAGACAAGGAATTTAGAAAGAAATAAAGTTTTAAAATTTTAAATAACATTTTAAAGTTTTTTTTTTCTTTTTGAGAGAACAGGATTAATTGAGAGGACATAAAAGCTCCCACAGAGGGAGGGAACCCGAAAGCGTTGCCCTAAAGTGTTTAATAGTTACATAATTGAAAATTATAACTATGTGTGTATTTAATTCTGTATTAGGATGCTATTGGTGACCAAACAACTATATTTTAGAATTAATATATAGGTTTCCATTCCTGATCTGTATAAGATATTTTCTTTTTTTAATTTTAAAGATTTGGGGTACAATTCAGGGTTAAGTATACAAATGTTCATTATGCAGTTATCCTTGTTGATGAGGTATGCCTCCCTGCTCCCCTAGCAGAATCCCACTGTAGCCAATCCTGCTCCCTGCCCTGGCAATTTTCCTCTACTGACAATCCTTATCTTATAGTATTACAAAATTGTCCAGGATCCACTTATGAGTGAGAACATGTGATACTCAGTTCTTTGTTTCTGTGATAGATCACTCAGTGTTTTAGACTCAGTGTTTTAATCCATCCAAGTTGCTGTGAAGTTCATAATTTTGTCCTTTATTGCTGCATAATATTTCATCATGTGTATGCACCACATTTTTTTATCCAATCCTCTTTCGATGGGCAGCATGGTTGGTTAAATGTTTTTGCTATTGGTAACAATGCTGCAATATACATACGTGTGCAGGTATCTTTTTCATAAGAGTGATTTGAGTACCTCCGGGTACATTCCCAGGAGGGGGGTTGTGACGTTGTACAGTGGGTCCATTTTAGACCTTTTAGGAATCGCTAAACTGTTTTCCACAGAGGTTGTACTAGTTTACACTCCACCAACAGTGTAGCGTGTTCGATTTTCCCCACATCCTCTCCAGTATCTGTTGTTTTTTGAGTTACTGATGATGGTCATCCTGACTGGAGTTAGGCGGTATCTCAGTGTGGTTTTAATTTGCATTTTTTTGATGACTAGTAAGGCTGAGTATTTTTTCATGTATCTGTTGGCTGCTTGTATGTTTTCTTTTGAGAAGTGTCTATTCATATCTTTTGCCCACTTTGTAATGGGGCTGTTTGTTTTTTTCCTTTCAGCACATTTGAGTTTCTTATAGATCCTAAGATGTTAAGCCTTTGTCAGACATATAGTAGGCAAATATGTTTTCCCAGACCATGGGTAATCTCCCCACTCTCTTGATAGTTTATTTGGCTTTGCAGAAACTTGTCAGTTTGATGAGGTCCCATTTGTCTATCTTATCTCTTATGGCATGGGCAATTGGGGTTTGATCAGGAATTGGTTGCCAGTTTCAATTTCCATAAGAGTGTCTCCTGCATTTTCTAAGGTTCTTATAGTTTGAAGTTTTACGTTTAAGTCTTTGATCCATTTAGAGTTGACTTTTGTGTATGGGGATAGGTAGGCATCTTGTTTTAATCTTTTGCATGTGGTCAGCCAGTTTTCCCAGCACCATTTGCAGAATAGATTCTCCTCTCCCCAGTGGTTGGTAGTGCAGTCTTTGTCTAAGATGAATTGGTTGAGAAATTGAGGTTTTGCTTCTGGAATCTCCATCCTGTTGCATTGGTCTATTTGCCTGTTCTTGTACCAATACCAGACTGTTTTGATTATTATAGCTTTATATTAAAGTTTAAAGTCTGAGAGCATGACACCTCCTGCTTTGTTTTTTTGTTTTTGTTTTTGCTGAGGATTGTTTTGGCTATCCGTGGTCATTTATGTTTCCATATCAATTCCTGTATTATCGTTTCCAGGTCTGAAAAGCATGCTGCTGGTAATTTAATGGGTACAGATTGTCTTGGGTAGGATGGATATCTTAACAATGTTGATTCTTCCAATCCATGAGCATGAAATATTTTTCCATTTGTTTGTGTCATCTTTGATTTCTTTTAGCAGTGCTTTGTAGTGTTTGTTGTAAGGGTCTTTCACATCTCTGGTTAGGAAGATGCCAAGGTATTTCTTTTTTGGCTATTGTGAATAGTATTGTGCTTTTTATTTAGGTTTCTGTTTGTTTATTGTTGGTGTATAGAGATGTGACTGTCTTTTGCACATTTATTTTATACTCTGATTCTTTGCCAAAGTTCTCTTATGTATTTTTTAATGAAAAATCTTCAGCAATAAAAAGATATTCATTGAGCATCTATAGTTCAAAATTATGCTAGCATCTGAAAAGTTTAAATTCTATGTTTTGTTCCCTTATAGATCCTAAGATGTTAAGCCTTTGTCAGACATATAGGAGGCAAATATTTTTTCCTAGACCTTGGGTGATCTCCTCACTCTCTTGATGGTTTATTTGTTATTATTTTTTGTATATTTTATTTTAATGATGTGGGATACAATTCAGGATTAGGTATACAAGTGGATATTGTACAGTTAAAGTTTGGGCCTCTTTTTGGTTCACACTTTGCCTGGTTTGAGATCAGGTACCTTATTGATGTCATGTTCTCTGCCTCTGACCTTGGCAGTATCCTGCTCCTGCCAATCCCTTTCTTATAATATTATGGTAAATGTTCAGGGAACACTTATGAGTAAGATTATGTGGTACTCTGTTCTTTGTTTCTGTGATAGATCACTGAGTATTATTGACTCTAAATTGATCCAAGTTGCAGCAAAGTTCATATGTTTGTCCTTTTTATGGCTGAGTAATATTCCATTGTATATATGTACTACATTTTAAAAAATATTTTATTTATTTGTATGTTTTTAAATTTTTTATTTTAAAGATGTGGGGTACAATTCAGGGTTAGGTATACAAATGTTCATTATGCAGGTACCCTTGTTGATGAGGTGTGTCCCCTTGTCCCCTGGCAGTTTGCCACTACTGTCAATCTCACTACTCTTCTTTAGCAGTTTCCCACTACTGCCAATCCCTTTCTTATAGTATTATGATAATTGTTTAGCATCCTCTTATGAGTGAGAACATGTTGTACCCAGTTCTTTGTTTCTGTGATAGATCACTCAGTATTATGACTCTAAGTCCATCCAAGATGCTGCGAAGTTCATAATTGTATCCTTCTATATGGCTTCATAATATTCCATCATGCATATGTAACACATTTTTTTATCTAGTCCTTTTTTGATGGGCAGCACAGTTAGTTCCATGATTTTGCTGTGTGAAGAATGCTGAAATAACATGCGTGTGCAGGTATCTTTTTCATAGAGTGATTTGAGTTCCTTCAAGTGTATGCTTAGTAGGGAGATTGTGGGATCATATGGAGGGGTGATTTTTAGACCTTTTAGGAATCACCAAACTGTTTTTCACAGAGGTTGTACTAGTTTACACTCCTACCAGCAGTGTAGAAGTGTTTCCTTTTCCTCACATCCTCTTCAGTATCTGTTGTTTGTTGAGTTATTGATGATGGCCATCTTGACTGGAGTTAGGTGGTATCTCAATGTGGTTTTGATTAGATTTCTCTGATGATTAGTGAGGCTGAGCACTTTTTCATGAGTCTGTTGGCTGCCCATATATCTTCTTTTGAGAAGTGTCTATTCATGTCTTTTGCCCACTTTTTAATGGGACTGTTTGTTTTTTTCTTTCGGTACATTTGAGTTACTTTATATCCTGGTTGTTAGGCCTTTGTCAGATATACAGTTGACAAACATTTTTTCACATTCTGTGGGTTGTCTCCCCACTCTCTTAATGGGTTCTTTTTCTTTGGAGAAACTTTTCAGTTTAATGAAGTCCCACTTGTTTATCATATCTCTTATGGTGTGAACCCCTGGGGTTTTGATCAGGAATTGGTGCCTACTCTGATTTCCATAAAGTGTCTCCTGTATTTTCCAAGATTATTAGGTCTTTGATCCATTTAGAGTTGAGTTTTTTGTGTATGGTGATAGGTAGGGGTCCTGTTTCATATTCTGCATGTGATCTGCCAATTTTCCCAGCACTATTTGCAGAATAGGTTCTCCTCTCTTTAGTGGTTGTTGGAGGAGGCTTTGTTGAAGATGAGTTGGTTGAGAAATTGAGGTTTTGCTTTCGGAATCTCTATCCTGTTCCTTTGGTCCATATGCCTGTTCTTGTACCAATTCCAGGCTGTTTTGATTATTGTAGTCTTATAGTAAAGTTTAAAGTCTGGAAGTGTGATACCTCTGCTTTTGTTTCTTTTGCTAAGGATTGTTTTATCTATTCATGGTCATTTATGTTTCCATATTAATTTCTGTATTGTCATTTTCAGCGTTGAGAAGAATGATGTTGGTAACATAATGGGTATTGTGTTGAATCTGTAGATTGCTTTTGGTAAGATGGATATCTTAAGAATACTAATTCTTCCCATCTGAGTATGGAATATTTTTCCATTTGTTTGTATCTTCTTGGATTTCTTTGAGCTGTGTTTTGCAATTTTCATTGTAAAGGTCTTTTACTTTTCTGGTTAGGAAGATACTGAGGTATATAATTTTTTTTGTGGCTATTGTGAATGGAATTGTGCTTTTTATTTGGTTCTCTGCTTGTTTGTTGATGGTGTATAAGAATGTGACTGCCTTTTGCACATTTATTTTGTACCTTGAGACTTTGCTAAAGTCCTTTATCAGTGCAAGAAGGTTTTTGACAGATTCTTTGGTATTTTCTATCATAGGATCATATTGTCAACAAAGAGGGATAACTTAACTTCTTCTTTTCCTAATTAGATATTCCTGATTTCCTTCTCTTGTCTAATTGCTATAGCTAGGACTTCCAACACAATGTTGAACAGGAGGGGTGAGAGTGGGCAGCCTTGTCTTGTTCTGGTTTTCAGGGGAAATGCTTCCAGTCTCTGTTCGTTTAGCAGTATACTGCCTGTGGTTTTATTGTTGATGGTGCTTACTATTTTGAGGTATATTCCTTCTGTGCCTAGGTTTTCAAGGGTTTTTATCAAAAGGGATGCTGGATTTTATCAAAGGCGTTTGCTGTATCTAATGATATAATCATCTGGTTCTTGTTTTTACAACTAGTGATGTATTTAATTACATTTTTGGTCTTGTGGATGTTATTTCCTGTGGATGAAGTCTGCTTGGTCATGGTGGATGATTTTTGAGATGTGTTGTTGGATCTGATTTGCTAGAATCTTGTTGAGAATTTTTGCATCTATGTTCATTAGGGATATTGTAATTCTCTTCTTTTGTGTGATCTTTACCCAATTTAGGTATCAGTGTGATGTTAGTTTTGTGAAATAATTTGGGGAGAATTCTGTCGTTCTCAATCACATGGAATGCTTTCAATAGGATTGGTATCAGCTCCTCCTTGTATGTGTTGCATTCCTTGGTGTGTGATGAGTTTCCTGGATGCAGCAGATTGTTGGATCATGGTTTTTTAAAATCCAGTTTGCCATTCTTTGTCTTTTCAGTGGTGCATTTGGTCCATTCATGTTTAGGCTGGTTATTGAAATGTGATTGCTTATCCATATCATAGATTCTTATAAAGTTTTTTGTTTGTTTTCTTTCAACTTTTTGGTTGATGTATGTGTGTGTTTTCAAGTTTGCAGCTGTGATATATTCTCTGTTGATTCTGTGTTCTCCTGTTATCTTGGAAAGTGTGTGGTCATTCTTTCTCTTATTTTTTCTGTACTTAATACCTTTTTAAGTGTCTCCTGTAGAGTTGGTCTGGAAACTGTATAATCTCTTAGGGATTAGATGTCTGGGAAGGATTTTAATTCTCCATTGCTGATAGAGCTAGCTTGGCTGGGTAGGAAATTCTTTGTTGAAATTGTTTATCATTGAGGTCTTTGAATATTGGACTCCAGTTCCTTCTAGCTTGTAGTGTTTCTGCTAATAGGTCTGCTGCTATTCTGATTTGTTTTCTCTGGTAGTTAGTTTGACCTTTCTCTCTTGCTGCCTTTAGGAGTTTTTCTTTTGTACCTACTTTGTGTAGGTGAATTATTATGTGTCTAAGGGTTGGTCTTCTCATTTGATGTCTTGCATGGGTTCTCTGTATCTCTTGTGTTTGAATGGTCATATCTCTGGTGAGATGGGGAAAGTTTTCTTGAATAATCTCCTGGAATTCTTACTCCAAGGTGTTCTCCCTTTCCATTTCTTCTTATGGGAAACCAATCAGGTATAGGTTCAGCCTCTTGATATAATTGCACATCTCTTGGAGACTTTGTTCTTTCTTTCTGAGTTTTCTTTCTATGTTTTTTACTGATGGGATTAATTCCATCTTTTGGTCTTCAGGTTCTGAGAATCTTTCCTCTGCTTGGTTGATTCTACTTTCCATGCTTGTCTTCTTGATATTTATTCCCTGGATGAATTTTTTTTATGGCCAAAATCTCTGTTACAAGTTCTTTCCATGTGGTATCTTAACTTTCTTGAGTCATAGTCACTCTTTCCATCCATTCCCTAATCTCTTGTGTTCTGGAGACAGTCAATGGTGACTTCCATTGTTTGAGCTCTGAGGTCTGATTTTTCAGGTGTTTTCTCTTTTTTACATTGTGAATTACCTGTGTCATTCAGTTGATTTTTCCTCATTTGTGACAGGTCTCTTTCTTTTTTCTTTAGTTCTGTTATTCAGTGGTAGTGGAAGGGGCTTTCACTTCTGATGTTTGCTCAGTCCTCTATTTTTTCATGATCAGGGCTCTGAATTTGTTCTATTTTGAAATACAGCTGTGGGTGGGAAGCTTTGCTGGGGTGGGTGGGATGCTTTGCTGTTTCTTTTGAGAGTCAAATGAGGTGGAGGGTGGGAAGATTGGGCTTCACACATGATCTGACTGGCTCTACCACCATCTTTCTTCCTTCTCCACCCCCCCAAAACTTCATATTTATATTTATTCTAGCCAGGGTAATTAAGATAAATAATCTTTTATATGGTAAAGAAAAATGGAGCCTAGAACATTTCATTAGTTAATTCAGTAATTGTATCAGCAATTCTAGAATGTTTTGCATTTGCATCTTATTAACTGCCCTCATCCACATTAGGCATTGCACAACACATTAGCAAAACCAAAAGATATTTCTTCCCTTTTCTTCCCTCCCTTCATTCCTTTTCTACTTCTCTCCTTTTTTATTCTCTCCCTTTCTTCTTTCCTCTCTTTTTCCTCTCTTCTCCTTCCTTCCTTCCTATTTTTTACATTTACATTAATTAATTCTTTTGTGGACCTACATAGCTGAACTAGATCAGTAACACACATTGTGCTTGGAGAGCTTGTAGATTTATGAGTGGCTTGAAGTAAAGCAAGACAGCCATATCTCAAAACAGAGTATCATGCATTATTGTTACCCTAAACACATCTGGATTTGTAGAATGACCATTTGCCATAATCCCATCACAGTGGCCTTGATTAAGAGCTTACAGCTTGTAATGTGAACATGATAGTGTTTAATATATAATGCTTTGCTGTGTTAGTTCAGGTTGGCATGGATTAAAAGTACTAGAGTTAGGATTAGTGACTAAGTTTATAGAAACAGTAAGAAGAACCAAAAGATCAAGCTGACTATATCCCAGGAGAGTCAGATGAATAAGAGCCACTCACTGCTTGATCACATATAGCTATAAGTTCCTAGTCACTTCCCTAGATTCACAGATCTGGAAAGCAATGAGCCATTTTGAAGAAAACACCTCTATCTTTCCACAAATTATATAACACTAAATCCATGTCATTAGATGAATGATTCTAACCCCTCCTTTTTTTTTTTGCCTTTATTGAATTTCAAATCATTCAATTTTGATATGACTTTTATGATCAAGCGTCCTACTTTTGAAATGGAAAGCTCAGTTGGCCATATTCCCTGTTAAGTTTAAGAAGCTTTTATCATTTAAATAAATTAAACCTTCCAGCATGGATTCAGCAGAACATAATGAAGCCCAGAGAAGAAAAGCTGAAATGAAATTGCTGATAGAAACAGTATAGGCCATTATGCATTCTACCAATAAGTGTATCTGGAACCAGAGCCTGAGTTCTGATTTTTCATTATAAATTTTGTCCTTAATTTTTGTGTTGTTCAACAGCAATTTGATTTGCCTTTGGACAAAAGAGGGACACAGAGTATTTCAAACGCAAGGGGTTTGAATTATTAAAGCTGAAGAAAAAACACATTTTTAAAAGCTGATTTTTTAAATACCACATTTATAATTATAGATATATATTTTTTCTTTTACACAGTTTAATTCATATAAGTTATATTCTTATGATCTCAAATCCTTTAAAACTTTCTAAAATAGTTTAAAAAATTTTTTTGTTTGTTTTCTAAAGAAAACATCATGATTTTCATGTTCTTATTGCATAAAATAATATATATGGTTTACGTACTGAATTTGCAAAAAGACTTTACTTTCTGTATGACACAGTGGCCATTGCCAAAGAAAGATTCTCTTGGATTGTGAAAAATCTTATTGTTTCAGGTTTTTTCCAATGGCAAAAGAGTAGCATGTAAGTTTTTAAAAAATTTAAATAAAACACAATTTAAAAGATTTAATTAAATAAAATTTACCAATATTTCCACTATGACAATAAGTTGAATCATTTTATTAGATGCATGATAAAGTTAATGGTTGAAAGCCTTTCTTAAAGAGAAACACTCAGCAGAATTAATTTGAGAATGCTTATGATGGTAATGTAGAATACTTATCATATAAATGCAGCTTTCTTACTAATACATATTCCATGTTATTTAAAATGAAGCTTAGGGTCATAAAATTGTCTTCAAAATTATTTAGACTTACAGAGAGAGTCTACTGCATTTAGTATTTTTGAAATACAGTGAGTTACTTATGTTAGGCATCCCTGATATTTTATTTTCTTGTTTGTTATATAATACATTATTTTTTACTTCAGACAAAACAAAACATTATCCTTCTTTGCAAATAATGTGTGGATCAATTGATGGTGGCACCTCAGTAGGTTAGGCTTTAAAGCTCATAAACAAGATAAAATCACTTCCTCATTTCTCATTTGCTTTTAATTTCAGTGCCTATACTCTCTTACCCTGCAGTAAGAAAAAAATCGTATTGTCTTAAGCCAGAAAAGTTTCCAGTGGATGTTACTGCATCTTTACAATGGGATTGAAGAAAGGTTCTGATTCAAGACCTTTTAAGACTGGTTTATAGGTCAAAGATTTGAACCTGATTCCACTCAGTATGCATTTGTTAACTACTTACTTGTGTTTGGTAGTGGGCTAGATGCTGGAAATGCCAGAGAGTAGACATTGTGGTATCTGCTTCCAAATGAGGAAATAGGAGGTAGACATTAATGCTCAATAATAATATAATAATAATAATAATACAGATAGCATTGATTTATTGTTTAGATAGTGGAAAATGATGAAGGAACTAGAAAACGCCCTTTTTATTTGTAATATTTTCCATTCACACATCCATCACAAACATACATTTGTTGAATATATAAAAAGGTTATCAAACTATTGAATATCTATGGAGGGATTTTCATGTGGCAGACACTGTTAAGGACACTGGAGATACAGCAGTTTAACAAAACAGACAAAAGTCTTTGTTCTCACAAACAAGCAAATCTAGGTATATACATTGAAATAAAGGATTATGTCAGAATCCAGGAAAAAAATCACACTCTTTGACCCTCCCTGCCCTCTGCCTTTTATGAAAACAATATATTTAATATATGTAGAAGGAAAGTTGAGAGAAAACAGAAAGCAACTTCAAAGAGAATCAATAGCTACAAAATGGCAGCACACATTTTGACAGGAGATAGAGTGCAGCAAGCCTACTGGCATTGCTTTTGAGAGTGAGGAGAGTCTAGAGACTGCCTCCCATAAAACTCTCCAGCTGCTAACCAAGTCACCATTTTCAGGGATAGTACTCCATGTCAAATACTCTGTAAAGGGTGACCTGCTGGGTCTGAAACTGCTGTATCACTCCCTACTTCATCCATTCAACTATCTGGGTTTTTACAACATCTAAGAGGTGTCAAAGTTACTGTAAGGAGCTGGATTGTCTAATGGTTAAGATTGATTGGAATCTGACTCCTTGGATTTGTATCCTGGTCACTTACTAGTTGTGTGACCTATGGGAAATCACTTAAATTCTTTTTGCCTCAATTTTCTACTCTGTAACATAAGAATAATAGGACTTGTCTTGTACAGTGGCTATGATAGTTAAATAAGAAAATATATGTGTGGAGGTCACCACTTTGCTACATGAAAACATTTTGTAATAATTTTTTTCAATGTCATTATTTCAGTTCCACAGTAAATAAAATAAAGTTAATCTAATTCTGTAAATTCAATCCAACCCAGCAATTGCTTTTAAAAAATTACCTTTGGCTTAAAAACCTGAATATGGTAAGTAGTTGATTAAATGCAAGTGTTACTGTTTTCAGTTAAACCCCATTGGATTGTATAGGTTGAGTGCAAAGTCTCCTACAACCTTGTCTTTCCGACCTTCCCTTTTCACCTGTTTGTGCTTTTACTGGGCTTGTGCTTGCCCGTGCACCTGTGGCTAAGGAAAGAGGAAGGATCCATTTCAGTACTTAGAGCTTGTATTTGAGATCTGGAGGGCTTGTGGCCCCTCCTCAGAGTGTTGGCATTTTGAGCTGGCCATACCCAACTACTGGTGCTATTTATGTGTGGCACACTTAATGGTGTGAGAGTCCCTGGCAGCAGGTATCCTATGGGGTGCAATAACTTTTCCCACCTCATAGAATGCCTTTGTCTTATCTGGCTTCTAACAGGCTGAGATCACTAATGACTGTCTTCTGTGGCTTCCTGAGCTCATTGGGATCCCAGTCAACACCCATCTGTACTGTATAGGAAGTGAAGGACAAGAAGCAAAGGGGGAAACCTTTGCTCTCTGTATTAGTCTGTTTTGTGGTGTTGTAAAAGAATACTTGAGGCTGAGTAATTTATAATAAAAATACATTTGTTTGGCTTACAGTTCTGCATAGCACTGGAATCTGACTCTGATGAGGCCTCAGGGAACTTATAATGATGGTGGAAGGTGAAGGGAGAGCAGGTGCATCACATGGCAAGAGCAGAAGCAAGAAATAGAGAAGGAGATGCCAGGCTCCTTTCTTTTAAACAGCCAACTCACACATGTACTAATAGAGCAAGAACTCACTCATTTCCAACAGAACAGAACAACATCAAGTCATTCACGAGGGATCTGCCACCCATAGTTCAAGCACCTCTCACTAGACACCACCTCAAACATTAAGGACCACATTTCAATATGAAATTTGAGGGGACTAACTTCCAAACTCTAACACTCTCAAAGACAGCATGGTTTTCCCACTGTGCATTGTTGACTTCAGAGAGTGGATGTGTAGGTCATGGTTCTCTGTAAACTTCAGTTGAGAAGTCAAGGCCAATCTTGTTGTTCTTAAGTACTGCCAGACCTCAAGTGGGTATGTCTAAAATCACCTCATTTCCTACCTCCTGGAGTGGAGACAGAGAGGGAATGTAACAATGTGCAGTTCTCTTAGATTTCTGTCATTTAATATCCTAAAATATGATTTTTTTTCTCTTTCCCAGTAAGTTTTACTTTTCTTGGTGATTAAATATGAATTCAGTTTTGTCCCATTTGTCCCCTGATGCAGACTGGAAGTCCAGCCCTGTGCCAGGGTGCTCTGTTACTGGTATTTTGGTATTTAGAGTCTTTGTTTTCAGCTTAACTATATCAATCCACACACTTTTGTTTATTCTTGTTTGGGGGAGAGGGGCCAGCTGGTGGTCAGGGAAGCTGGAAAAGACTGCTTTTATTGATGTCTTACATGGGTGTACTACAATCTTAAATCACTAAACGCCCTGAACTTGGTAAGTGTTCAATAATTGCAAGTAATTAGTTATTAAATAGAAAGTCTAAAAAATAAGGCTCAGGCCTAATATGGTTATAAATTCTTAGTTGTTAGGGATACCAAATCATTCATTATGGTCTCTTCACATGGCAGGACATGAAGACATTACAGAGATAAGAATGGCCCTATCTATTACATACCAGTGGGGTTACCAAATTTAGCTAACAAAATTATAGGGCTCCCAGGTAAAATAATATTTCAAACAAACAATGAGTACATTTTAAAGAAAAGATACATCCTATTTAGATAAATAATGTATTTTTAAAATCATGTACCAAATATTACATGGAGGTCCTGAATTTTATTTGACCTTTCTCTGGGCCTAGCACCTGCTCTCCATCTCTGATTATTTGAAATAGATCCCTTTTCTCCAAATGTGAAGGCTACTCTCAGATACTACATTGCAGCAATGCTGTATCTATCCCAGGCTAAACAACTATTTTTGGGTTAAAAAAAAGGTTAGGGTTGAATGGGAAGGGGGAGATATGGCCAATCATTTATATTAGGCTCCTCATGTCAGGCTATAGAATCAAAGTGAGTGCTTTTTCAACAAGGGAATGAAATAGGAAAATAGTATCTGTGTTTCTGTATTTGAGTCTGCCCAGTTCCAAAGAGTGTTAATATCTTGAAGGTTCAGCACAGACTTCATTTATTTAGGAAACATTAGAAATTTGTCAACCTCTTGAAAGACTTCTAATTAAACTGCTGCAGTTTTGATGTCAGACTTTGGGATAGTATTACATCTTTTTAAAAATATTCAATTTAATGTGCTACTAACAAGAAACAAATGTGTTGACCATTGCAGTCCTTTAATTTAGAGAATATTTATTTTAAAATACAAATTATTACCACTTAATAAGCTATATTTGTTGCATCAATCTTAATTTAGAAAATGTGCTCTTACCTAGAAGGGGGATTGCTTCTTTCCTGACTTATCCATTAACAGCGACCATCATTAGTATTGGTTTCTGGTATAAAATCAATGACTTTGTTACTTCTGGGAGCTGCTGAACCTTCAAATGGGGATGAAAATGTTTTTGAACAGGAAATATTTCATGAGAATTCAAGAGGAGAAAAACACCATATTTCAAGTATCTATTATGGGATAGAGACTGTATGTTTCACATACATTTCTAGTGTAACCAGTAACTGAAAGAGGGTGATCAAGGTAAGGAATTTCACTTAAGTAATATAACTGTCTGATTATGAAAATGCTTTATCTAATATAACTGCCTTTTGAATTTTCCTTAAAGCTTATACCTACAGTTACTTTGCTCTTCAGGACTCCGAGCAAAAATCTCACACATTAATTTTACTGCATATATTTCAATTCATATATTAACTCTGAATTTCTAAGAATTTTGGTTCATATATTAACTCTGATAATATATATGATAATTTCTTATACAACCACAAATTTTTATTTCTCTTGATGGCATTATCATAAATTCTCCCCACTATTATTTTCAAAATACATTTTAAATAAAATTATTTATTTGTGGCCCTCCATCTAATCTCAATACTATATATTTAATTTTATATTAAAATTTTTTAAAAATCTTGGAATTTGAAGGGTCCAATCTCCAACCCAGTGAGAGTATCACATGGGAAACCTTCTTACTTCTGTTGAATGTTTTAGTGGTGGGAGGTTCATGAGTTTTCTAGGAAGTTTATCAAATTGATAGGTAATAGTTAGAAATGAAAACTGTACATTGAGTTAGTACTTGTCTCTCAGAAAATTTTTCTCACAAGTCCTGGTTCTGCCCATATAAATAAGATTAAACCTTCTCCACACCCAACCTCGGTGCCATGGTGGTAAACTAACTTTTCAGTACGTTTATAGCCTGAAATTCTTACTATATGATCTCTAAACAGAGGACGATATTAAACATGGTTTGGGATCATACTTCTACACAAAAGGGAAGAACATACAAAGCTAGTGATTTATTACAGGGAGATTTAAGGGATAAATGTATTTTTTACATATATGTACACAACACACACACATATAGGGGACCCAAAAATAACTGGAATTGGTTTTTGGAGGTTGGGACCCTTGTAGTACAGGCTTCCCTGATAGGTAAGTGTTCTAGGAACCCACTGGCATCAGTGTACCAGCTAGCATTGTTGTGAGAGGCTGCGTTAGGCTTCAGTGAATTTTTTTGGACAGTCTTTCAATGCCTTTGGCCATTTTGTGATGGTAATTTGCGAGCACACCTGCCCACACTACACTGAATGTTCAGTTTTTGACCAACAAAGGAATGACCCTCATGCCCCACCTTCCCTACTCACCTTGAGCAACTAATTTTGTTTTCCTGGATTAAAAAAAAGTCCTCAAAGGGAAATATTTTGCTGGTGTGAATGTGGAAGAGGTGAAACAAAAAATAACAGAAGCACCAAAAAGCATCAAACTTGACAAGTTCAAAGCTATTTTGAGCAGTGAAAAAGTATCTTGATAGGTGTATTGCATCAAACGGAGAGTACTTTGAAGGTGACTGGTGTTTAAACATGTAAGAATAAATGCACATTTTTGACAAATAAATTACCTTTTTGGGTTTCCTCTCATGTTGATGTATTTTTCTATTAAATGGGAACATAAACTATAAGCAGAGTACCTTTATTCAGTTGTCGCTTGCCTACAATCTCCCTCTGATATGTTGGAAGTCAAACTAAGTAAGCAGCCAATGTTTAATGTTGAGTTTTAGATATACTGCATCTGTCAAATGACACTGAAATATTTTCTCCTCCCAGAAATGATCTTATTATATTTTCAAGAGTTTTCTTTGTAAAACAAAGCATACCCAGCATAGGGTCAACAGATATAAATCCATCAGCTTTTGTAATCACTGTCTGAATCTCTCTCCTACTCCACAGATCATTTTCCGCAAAATCAGCGATGTGAAGAAGGAGGAGGAGGAGCGTCTCCGGCAGAAGAACGAGGTGACCCTCAGCATCCCTGTGGACCACCCGGTCAGAAAGCTCTTCCAGAAGTTCAAGCAGCAGAAGGAGCTGCGGAACCAGGGCTCCACGCAGATTGACCCCGAGAGGAACCAGCTGCAGGTGGAAAGCCGCTCCTTGCAGAATGGAGCCTCCATCACTGGCACCAGTGTGGTGACCGTGTCACAGATCACTCCCATCCAGACATCTCTGGCCTATGTGAAAACCAGCGAATCCCTTAAGCAGAACAACCGGGATGCCATGGAACTCAAGCCCAATGGTGGTGCTGACCAGAAATGTCTCAAAGTCAACAGCCCGATACGAATGAAAAACGGAAATGGAAAAGGGTGGCTGAGACTCAAGAACAATATGGGGGCCCAAGAGGAGAAAAAGGAAGACTGGAATAATGTCACTAAAGCTGAATCGATGGGGCTATTGTCAGAGGACCCCAAGAGCAGTGATTCAGAGAACAGTGTGATGAAAAACCCCCTGAGGAAAACAGATTCTTGTGACAGTGGAATTACAAAAAGTGACCTTCGTTTGGATAAGGCTGGTGAGGCCCGAAGTCCGCTAGAGCACAGTCCCATTCAGGCTGATGCCAAGCACCCTTTTTACCCCATCCCTGAACAGGCCTTACAAACCACACTGCAGGAAGTCAAGCATGAACTCAAAGAGGACATTCAGCTGCTAAGCTGCAGAATGACTGCCCTAGAAAAGCAGGTGGCAGAAATTTTAAAAATACTGTCAGAAAAAAGTGTATCCCAGGCCTCCTCTCCCAAATCCCAAATGCCGCTCCAAGTACCTTCCCAAATACCATGTCAGGATATTTTTAGTGTTTCAAGGCCTGAATCACCTGAATCTGACAAAGATGAAATCCACTTTTAATATATATACATATATATTTGTTAATATATTAAAAACAGTATATACATCTATATACACATGTGTATATACAGTATATACGTATATATATATATATATATATATATATATATATATATATATATATATATTTTCACTTGCTTTCAATATGATGACCACACACGGATTTTGATATGTAAATATTGCATGTCCAGCTGGATTCTGGCCTGCCAAAGAAGATGATTATTAAGAACATAGCTATTGCTTGTATATTATGCAGTTGACTGCATGCACACTTTACATTTATTTATAATCTCTATTCTGTAATAAAAAAGTATGATTTTTGTTAACCAAGGCAATGTAATATTTGAAGAATCAGGGTCCAACCTGCCAATGTTGCCATGACAAATTTGATCTCAGGCTAAGTATATCAAACTGTCATTTTCTCACTGTTCTGTTAAGTTAAAATTATAGATTAATGCAAAGGGAGAGTTCAGTCTTTTAAACTATTAGTACCATGTTATGATCTCTTTCCATAGGATATTTTTCTGTAATTTAGTGTTAGATTCTTTCCCCTACAGGCAGTGTTTGCTCCATTTAAATGACTGTTTTGTTGCCTAAGTCAGATAACAGTGTGGGATATTGAGAACTTATTGCTATGGGTTTTGTGCATGAATTACATTTTCTCTCAACTATACCTCTCCTTTTTTTAAACATTATACTTAGATAGTAATCATTAGCTTTTATGTAAAGAAATTCCTGCTCCCTTCTTCTTGGAGAACAGCTGCCATCTTGTAAACTGACAGTATCAACACCATAAATACTAAACTATGAATATAGTATGTTATTATAGAAATACTGCACCACAGGGTATAAGGGCCTTTTAACAATTTGTGTTAGTGATGTTGATTTTTCAAAGGTGATGGATGCTCTAAATTTATACTTCTAAAACTTGTTCAACAGCGAGGTTGGAAGGCTCTTAGCAAAGAAACATACAAAAAACATTTATGTAATCTTATCAAAAGTTTAACTATTATGATACAAAATAAACAAAGAACTTAAACATATAGACAAGGTTTTGTAGCAGATCTGTAACTTTTTTTTTTTTTGAGTCAGAGTCTCACTCTGTTGCCCAGACTGGAGTACAGTGGCCGCTCCCGGCCACCACAGCCTCGACCTGCTGGGCTCCGGTGATCCTTCCACCTCAGCCTTCCGAGTAGCTGAAACTACAGGTGCACGCTACCACGCCCGGCTAATTTTTTTGATTTATTGTAGAGATGAGGTCTCGCCAAGTTGCCCAGGCGGGTCTCGAACCCGCGGGCTCAGGCAATCCATGCACCTCAACCTCCCAAAGCGTGGGATTACAGGCTGAGCCACCGAGTCTGGCTCAGATCTGTAACTTAGAAGGAATGAAACACTGGTACGGATTGTTGACACGTGATTTTTTTCTATTTGTAGTGATAACAACATGAAACATGGTGAAAACAAGCAGACCAATAAGTAGATGTTAAGTTGCTCAACTCAGATAACTGCTTTCCTATCATTTTATTCTGGCTACAATTTTCTAAAGCTTTTTTGCACACAGTTCTGTTGCTGGACTTCTGCTGAGTAGATACAATAAACCACTATGGCTCAGGCAGATCCACTTATGAAACTTGTTTAAGTCAAGTTTGGCAGACCCACTAAAGACTGAATTTTAGTTTTTTGAGTCACAAATCCTCTTTTTAGAAAGTGCCTATTATCAACTTAAAAAAAAGTCACAAACAGTGTTACTGTGTATAGCTAGTCCCTTAAATGATATGAACTGAGAATAAGATACACGGTCATTTGTATGAACCCAAGAGAATTTATTTCCTTTGACTAAGGTATATTTTATGAAGTTGTTCAGCGACGCATACTTTTCAATCAGTGCACGTATAACATTTAATATTGGGAGCAGGGAAGTTAGTGTTTGCATCAAATTAAAACACATGCTGGTAGTATATATTACTGGACTGTATGTATGTGTTTATGTTAACAATATTCAAAAGATGGCAAAATCAATGGAGATATTTTGGTATATTATACTCATTTTTATGAGCCTTTCTAACTATCTCCCATTATCCCCAGCCAAAGCTACCAGAACTGAAAGACAAGTTATCACAATCAGACTGGAGAAATGCAAAACAGTGCTTAATAAAAACAATTGTTATTCTAGAATTTCTATTAGAACGTATTCACGCCCACGAGATGTGCCTCTTTAATCCAGGAGTTTCAAAACAAATGTTATGTGCCACGGGCTTCATTTTCCTTTCTTTGAGCATATAACTTCCATGATCCATAATGGAAGTTTTCAAAGGAGCATGACTCCATGCTATACTACAATATCTACCTACCACAGGCACACAAAAAAGAAATAATTATGACATAAGGAATCAGTCTTGAAATTGGGATTTTGTTGCTTTCATGACAAGGATGGTATCTTTTTCTTGACCCCTGACAGTTAATGAATTTCAGGGTATTTTTCTTTTTGTTTAAGTCAAGTTTGGCTCAAGTGTTTAAAGGTGAACGAATGGTTAAAAAGTCTCAGTACAGAATATGTTAGCTTAACTTTAGCCACGTACTTTAAAAAAACTGTTGATGTAAAGCTATAAGAGAATGACTGTGCATAGCATGATGATTTGAAGTCGCAATCCATGTCTTTGCATATTAGTGGTGCAAATATTTGCTAGGTTCTGATGTTGATGTAGAGTTTATCTCAATTGGTCTACAATATTACTGTCAATATGTGCAAGAAAGAAATATAATGTTTTTGAACTATCCCAGATTGTCAAGAAGGAGGAAAATACTCAATCGTTTATTTATGGTGCAGCTATATTATTCTTTTCCAGACACCTCTGTTCACCATGTGCATGACATGATTAGACGCTGAACATTCCCTGCTGCTTTCAGTAGGAATGTGTGTATTCAGCAAACATTGTATATAGTCTTGTAGGTTCCCGGATTCTACAAATCTTAGCAGTCAAATTTACTCAGATTTGAATGAAGGGTGAGCACTTGCTTTAATACATGCAATAATGATACAATCATGTTCTGTGTTTCCTCAATCAGCACATAAACAGTAGACACTCTTTTGGGGACCAGACCACTGCATGTTTCATTCCTATACTGTATAGATGCTCTTGGTGCATCCAGAATAAATTTTTTACTATTGTATTTCTGAATAATATGCTAATATGAGTAAATGGATATGTCTTTAAAATCCAAACATTTTCCAAAGCAACATACACACCTTCAATATTTTTCTATGATGGTATTAATATATTAGATCAGATGCTGTATCCTCGACAGGTGGTTGTAACATAATAGCAGAAGTCAAAAGAAAATGGAAATGTGAGCTATGTATCATAATGACAAGTTTGATGAGTATCAGGGTATTGTTGCACTAAATGTAATCTAGTAGATGGAAGAGCTTATGACAAACAGCAAATAGGCACACAAAAGCCAGACAACAGTACCAAAGCTACATGAATGGTACTTAAAATGATTCAAGCATAACGGTTGAATACAGGCCAGACTTCATTGTTAAAATGGAAAAATTTTATTCTGACACTGGTCATATCTCACATTAACTATAAGAGTAAAACTGTCCTGAGTGTTAAAAAAAAAAAACTTCATGTAGGTCAGAAAAAAGAGAACTTGAAAAGTTGGAGGTTTACATTTCTCCAAAAACAAATATATACTTCTACTGTAGCCAACACTTAATAGGGATATTAGTTTTGACTACTAACTAAAGTGCCGTTTTGAAACTTAACCTTATTGGAACTCAAATGCAAATCGCATTTTCTCTTCAATTAAGGAGATTGTGTTCATCTGTGAGATCTGGTCCATTCGATGTACTATTATTAAATAAATAATCTGTTTGAAAACTTTTTTAAAAAATGTTTTAAGAGCAGTGACTGTTTTGAAGTGTGCAGTGGCTGATACTTGTGAAATTATTTGTCATATTCAGTAAATTTCACTATCTTGTATAATTTATCTTTTAAGCTATTTTCTCTGAGTCTTTTCCCCAAAATTTCATGTAAGTAGTGAGAAAATTTGCCTGGAATGTGTTTATCATACACAGCTAACTTTAAAATATTAATATTTTCAAATCATGTGAACATTGTGCATTAGTATTTCTTATTAGATATTAAGAGTATTTCTCTTCTGGTTTTGATGGGAAGGGTAGGAGAAAAAAAATTCTTTAGGAAAACACCTTAGGATGAGTATCTGAGCTTTTTTGGTGAATTCGAAATCTAGCTTTGCCACAATTTAACAGTGTAATTTTGGGCAACTTAAATGTTTTTTAGTGTGCCCAATGCTAAGTTTTTTCCCCTCAAAAAAAAAAGAAGAAGAACTGCTTCCTTTTTATGTAAAGATGCTTTTAAGTTGATGGAAAATCATTTCTCTCAGATGAAAACAACATTAACATAAATTATCACTTTTTCTTTCTTTCCTAGGAGGTTAGTTGTGATGTGCTCACTATATAAATACTCTTCTAAGTTTTAGATGAGATTTTTCTGGTCAAAGATTGATGAGGAGAGGCATAGATTGCTAAGTGATTAGTCAGTGGCATGTGAACACAACACTTGCTACTTATCTGGGAATTTAGAACTATTAACAAAATAAACAGGGAGAGAATGGAGGTCTCTTGAGGGAAGAGAGAAATAACATAAACACACTGGCAAATTTTATAATTTTTCTTGTCCACTTAAACTGCTCAGTAGAAATCATTAATTTTGTGAAAAAAGTATGCATATTAGTGAGGGCTCAAGGAATAGAGTAGTTCATTTAACTTTTTATATAAAAATATTCATGATTTATTCAAAATATGTGATTCAACATGAGCAGCTGTTCTTATTACAAAATTCTTAACTATGTGCCAGATGTTATGAGTTTTGTTCTATATTTTAACTCAAGATTTTCTATCACTTGATTTTTAGGATGAGAACAATGTGTAATGGGTTTCATTGTTTATGAGGGTCAGGACCAGTGAGGATTTGGACTGGAACCAGGAAGTTGATGAAGGCAAGAGTTGAGAGAAACCTGAGTAGAATCTGATTGCTTCTGTACCCTTAGGCTTAGATGTTAAATAAGCTAACTGAGATCATATTTATTGAGGGGTTCTTTATTTAGATTATCAAATATAATTATTGCAACAAGCCTTGGGAGGAATAAATTAAGGAACTGGTTCAGAATAGTATGGCTATTAAGTAAAGTTGTGATTCTAACTTGGGCAGTCAGACTTTACAGACAAACTTCATCTTATAGTACTATTACAAAGACTATTTAGTTCAATCATAAAGTCCAAGTCTTTCAAGACATATACTTTTCAAAATGTCTTAAGTTGAATAATATTTTAAAATTGCACTTTATAGGTACGTAAATGTTTGGGGATATTTTCATAGGTCAGAGTAAGTGACAGGTTATCTTTAGCAGGCTAACCATTAGAAGCAAAGCATGCCCTGTCCCACTAATAAAATTTTTATTCACTTCTTCCAAGATTGAAAGACATCAGCAGAAGTAAATTGTCAAATACGATTATAAGTAAAAAGCAAGTGTGACATATGGTCATTGGTATCAATATTTTGTTCTCCAGTTGAATTCTGATCTAGGGAGATAATGCATGAGAGTTAGGGAATGCAAGAGTTGTTTGGGATTTTTTTTCTGTAATTCCTCTTATTTTTAATATTGGAATTTGGATGAGATTCCAGAAAGACTTTTTTTTAAAAAGTTATTTTTGGACCCATTGGGTTTTAAATGGATTATTCTGATATTTTTATTGATTGCACTGATGTTGGCTTCTTGGCCATTATCCAAATGCACTTTTCTGTTTAGAATGGCAACTTGTGCTCTTATTTCCAAATTTAATGGGCTCATCATGTGTATATTTACTTCAGAGCATTTCAATAATTTCCTTTAAGAAAAAAAAGTTATTTTTAATGTGATTTATTTGTTCTACCCCTTGTGAGTTTAAAGCAAATGTCTTGAGATAAGAAGAAAAAAACAAGACATTACAACATTACACTCTGGAATCCTCAGACAAAGCCATCTTGTTTTTACTTGGTTAATAATAGAGCCAGAGGTAACCATGAAAGGAACATCCTACTATTAATGATGATAATTATGAAGGACTCCAGTGACTGTATCCAAAACTTTTTATAGCTAGCTCACTTTCATTCCTGACTCTTATTTAAATGAGGTCATGACATATTCTATTTGTAGAGGCACTTGGTCATAGAACAGTTGACCAAAGAGTGCAACTTGTGACCAGAGTTATAACTGAAGCAAAAGGAGAGAGAGGAAATGATAGAAATTGCTTCCTCTTAGGCTTTCTGTGTATGGCATATTCTTAATAACTTTGTTTTGTGTTTTAAGATAACACATTGTCATGACTATTGTTAAGATTAAAAAAGAAATATTTGGAAACAGTTTGCAGGTTTGTCAAATGTTGAAACCTTTGATAGAAAGAAATGAGTGCTCCCTCAATAATCAATGAGTTTAGAGCCTCTGGCTCCTAAGCACTTGGCTGGTTGGGCTGCATCTTGATGGGTAATGTCAAAAGGATCTGTTCACTCTCTCTTTTCATGTAGAATCACTGAAAGTGATCACAGAACAATCAAGGCCGAAATATTCACCTTGATGCTTGAATAAACCAGATTGAGTGTTCATAATAACTAATTTGAGCAATTCATTGTCAAAAATTTTATTTTCATTCTCTGCTAAATCATCTTTGATAATATAAAATTTAATCTCTTCCTTCCATGGCAAATTCTCTATTGAGTTAGAGAAATTGGACTTTGGAACAAAAGCAACATAAAAATTATTGTTTATCACAGAACTGTTGGTGTCCTAGACCTCTCATTTGCTCCTCAACTTTTCTAACTAAATTATGATGGAAAAGATTACAGGTGAGGCCAAGATACAGCAAACAGGAAGAATAGTTAACTAGTAAACTATGCAAAATCACAATATTCATTTTTAATTCCATGTAAAAGAAAGTTTGATAGGTTTGAGTCTTTAATATGAATTTATTATGTTACAGCCATGAATTATCAACTTACACAAAGTCAAAATAAATATTATTTAATATATTTCATTCTTAGAGAAAAAGGATGTCTGTTTGACCTCTGTGGGGATGTTTTCACATTGTGATTCGCATGATTATTAGAGAGGGGATATGTGTAATGTTCTCCTACATCTCCTTGTGGTTAGCTGCACTGGCATCTTCCATCAAACAATCACCTTCCACCTTAGAACCTATTCACAGTTAATAAAGCAGGAGGGAACATGCATTTAATATCAGGAACAGATTTCTTAAATGATTATTATTACACTGAAATTAAAACCAGTTTAGAACTATTTTAACTCTGAAACATCCATTGTAGTCTATTGCAAGAGCATTGAGTTTTAAAAGTGCTTGGTACTCAAACAACACAAATTAAAGTGTGCAGATTCTTGATATATTGAAATTGTAGATTTATTTTTATTCTATGTTCTAGTGACTCTGTTTACACTAGTTGCAGCATTTTGTATACTCTAATGTAAATTCCTGACTGTAATGCTTGTGTTACTACGGGAATTAATTTTGCAAATTCTTAAATGTTTTTGCCACTGCAATCATATTTGTGAGAATTTGGGAGTATTAAAAATGCTTCTGCCTTTAAGGGTTTAATTCACTGGAAATAATTGATCCACGTGTTAACCAAGGAAGCAATGCAAAAACTTCATGTGCGATGTTTTTAATACCATTATGCTAAGTAGTACTTATCTGCTGTTTTCAAAATCTGATTCATGCTAACCAGATCATTTTTTTCTACTTAAAGATATTGCAACCTGTAATATAAAAATTTTGTATGTACCATTGACCTATCACCTGATTGCTGAGAGGATGTGTGAAAATATTTCAACTATGACTTTAGGATCAATTTTGAAATACTTGTGATCAAAATGCAATTGCTTCTGAGAAGTTTGTGGAGATTATCACTTTATTTAAAGTTTGTGCTCCAGAAAGAATATTTTAAAAAGTGAATTGGCAGGTGGAAGTTTTTAACCCAAAAGAATTCTGGATTTCAGCACAATAAACTGTATTTCATCAGGGAGGATTAACTTTGTTTTTTTTTTCACAGTTTATTTAAATGTGAATATTTTTTCATGATACAGAATAAAATGTGCATTTTATGGAATGTGTTTGAATTGGGTCTTTGTTGGAAATTGCTATTTTTAAATTTGGTTAAATAATGAACAGGTCTCCAATACAAAAACACAAAATAATAGATATAGAGGAAACAGTTTTTTGTAATCTTAGAATATCAATGTTATTTTAAACTTTTATTATATTTTTCCTTTGATAAATTGTACTCCTATAGTATAAATAATAAAATTAAAGTAGTGTTGTGTCAGTAGTTAAAAGTTTAAGCTCCAGCAGTAAATTTGGTTGTATTAAGAGATTTCTCTGTACTATGAAAGATTGCCAATGATCAAATCCAAATAGGATTTTGAAGACGTTTTTATTTTAAAATATGATTTTTAAAATTTCTCTATTCATATATCTAAAATTCTATTAATATTCTAACATGAGTTTATTTCAAATTGTGAAATTAAGGGACATAAAAAGTACAACATACGCGAAATAAAAACCAACATTTTTTAATTTTTTTAAGAAAAAAAATCATAAATTGTTTTGTTACTAGTTCTTATTAAAAAGCAAGAGTTGAATATGTAATATAATATGTGACATGAAAACTGCAGATTTTTTTCTTTAAATGAACACAAACTTAAGGGATATTTTTCTGAACTTCACTGAAGTGTTATTCATACCTATTGCTTTTCTATGCAAAGTTACAGTTTGATTAGAAAACACTAAATAACTAGTAATATGGATGTATTAGGGTATAAATAGAAGATTCTGGAGTTAGCATTCAATTACACAGAAATCAAGGATATTGATCACTCATAACCAAATAAATTGCCAAAATGAAGGGAAACTTTCTACACAAATTATCAGTAATTAATACTTTCTCCACTTTTTCTCTTTTCTTTCTTTCCTTACACACACACACACACACACACACAGTCAACATTAAATTGCAATCTTTTCTTGTAAGTTCTATGACAATAACTCATTTGAGAATGATAGCACTTTTTAAAACATGGTAATACATATTATAGATTTGTGTGAAGAAACACCCAAGTGCCAAATACTATTAATAGCAGGATGAGACAAAAGTTTCTGTTCCGTGGATGTTTTCTCCTGGGAGCATGATGAAAAATAGAACATGCTTTAAATCTTCCAACCCTCAGTCTTGTGATCAGCATATTTCTCTTCTCAACCAGCAAGAAGGCTCCTACTTCCTGTAAGGTTGTGGCGAGCTCTCAGTTTTCCTATATCAAGACAGGCATGTTTGATTTCATCAAGAAAAATCACCATAATGGGCTCTAACTTGATTAAATAAGGATATGCCCAAGGTGATTGATAAGGAGCCAAACTTTTACAGCTAGAAGGGGCAGTGGAAGTGAATTAGCACCACACCTGCCTTGAGAAATGAAGAAATCAAAAATTAAAGAGGGTAAGCAATTCTTTAAAATTGTGTATTAGAGAGAAATTGGGATTAAAATTCAGTTGTCTTTGCTCCAAGTTCGTTTCTTCCACTATATCACATGTTGCAGAGGATAGGCAATTCTCCAAAGTTGTATGTATAGTTAGCAGAGAAGTTGGGATTAAAATTCAGTTGTTTTGACTCCAATTTCAGTGTTTCTTGCAGTATATTGCACACTGTCTGGTTTTTAACGGAGTAAAACACACACACACACACACACACACACACACACACACACCCACCTTTAGTTAATGCTACTGAAAACATTGCTAGTCTCATCTCAGTATTGCTGAAAGGATAGTTTTGTGTTCAACTATGCTGTTTACATAAAGGTGTGCCTTTTTTCAGCTTTTTTAAAGTAAAAAAAGTATTGATATCTCACAAAAGATATACTCCCTCCCTTTGATATTAAGATTGTTATTTAACATTCTGCACTCATGATACTCTATCCACCCAAGAGTTTTAGAATCAGAACCAGACAGATAATCAGTTTGTTGTATCTGGCTAAGGCTACAAAACTGGGCCATTGTTCAAGACTGACAAAGATTGGGTGGATGTGGACACCCAGATATTTATGTGCGAGGCAAAAAGCGGGATTTCTGAGTTTGTTTTCACCTGTAGGGCTATGTAGGGAAATCAAACACAGCCTTCCATCCCTCCTTGATTTGACTGCTCTCATGTCTAAACTCAAGATTTTTTAAGCGTGTGTGTGTGTGTGTGTGTGTGTGTGTGTGTGTGTATGTGTGTGTGTTTGGAAATAACATTCTTCTTGGTTCTTAAAATTCTCTGGGACTAGTATCATGAAAAGGAAAAATGTGTATCTGTGTGTCTATGTTCATAGTTTATATATAACAGTGGTGAAAAAGTACCCTTATCTTGTCACCTGGAGTCATTCAACCCATTAATAAACGTTCCTAGCCAGGCTCAGTGGCTCAGCCTGTAATCCCGCGCCTTTAGGAGGCTGAGGTGAATGGATTGCCTGAGCCCACGGGTTCGAGACCTGCCTGGGCAACTTGGTGAGACCTCACCTCTACAATAAATCAAAAAATTAGCCGGGCGTGGTAGCGCGCGTCTATAGTTCCAGCTACTTGGAAGGCTGAGGCGGAAGGATCGCCGGAGCCCAGCAGGTGAGGCTGCGGTGGCTGGGAGCGGCCACTGCAGTCCAGTCTGGGCGACAGAGTGAGACTCCAACTCAAAAAAATAAAATAAAATAAAATAAAATAAACATTCCTCCCATGTATGATATTGTTGTAGGCACACCACACTGACCAAATTCATCTGTACCCAAAATGTGAACCTTAGGGTTGTGTTCTGCAACTGTGAACATCATGATCAAGGACTAACAGGAAGATTTGGTTGCAATCTTCATGTTAATGACCTTTGGACTATTTAATTCACTGATTGGCAGGAGTATCAGGCACAACAACTGGGATAAGGGAAAAGGGAAAATTTCAGCTCTCATGCTTGTTAAAAATTTCCATGTTTTCCAGTTTTAACATCCTTCCCCAAATCTTTATGATTCGAGCAAAGTAAGCAGGGAACAGACTTTTAGAGTCCCAGTTATTTCACTGCAGCAGGCACACATCATACTTCCTTCCCTGTAGTTTTCCACTCTGCTCAAAGCAGGGGGAGGAGAAGAAACACTCTGCAGGTGACCTGGAACTGGTGTCTTTGTGACTCCCTGCCTGCTTGAGGAGAAAAGGTAGGATTAAAACAAGATTCCCAACAACCGCCACTGAACTGCCTGAGCAGTAGAGTCTGAGTGGAGGGAGGGCAGGGAGAGGTTTTGCCTTTCAGGACATCAGCAACAAATAAGAAACTTCTCTGCTGGTGCAGTTGTCAGGAGCTTCTCTCCTCTTTCTTTCCTCTGCTAGTGTTATTCTTTGTGTAGCCTACAGTAGGTTGGGGCAAGATCAAATGAGATAATAGCAGTGAAAATGCTTTGAAAAATGTAGCGGGCTGTACAAAGTTTTAGGTTCTCTCTATTTACCATTGATTTTCTCAGTAGTCTATGGCAGGTCCCAGAATTTATTGAGAAACTGGCATAAATATTAATAACATATTCACACAAAGTTCCTAGTTAAGTTCCATGTATTTCTCTCTTATATATAGAGAAAATTGGACAAGTTCAAAGTTTGATTAGACATGACAGCTGGAGTGCTTTTACCTCTATCAAATGTAAGGGCAAACAGAACACACACATCCTCTCCTCTCCTTCCACACGTCAGGGAATAATTTTTTAAAACCTATTGACATTTTGGCTATATAAAAACATAGTCCCAGTTTTATTAATTTGAAATTATCCAGAAAGCAGTAAAATCTGTCATTTTCAGTTTTTAACTTAGTTATCAATATCTTATGAGATCTCTGTCACAGATATTAGGCATTTGATGCTGTTTTAGAGCTCTTCCTGGTTTGAGATTCAAAGCTATGAAATAAATATCCAAAGTTCATATTAAAGAGGTAGAGAGGCCACTAGACATTGAGTTAGTTAGTTTAGGCCTCTGACCAAGTTCATTTAGATACAGTGAGGGCATAATGCTGGAGTGATGAATTAAAGTGCTTAGACCCAGCATGACACAAGAACCACATTTTAATACCAACAACTTTGTCAAACCTGCCATTCTACTACACACTGACTGGATATCTGTAACTTTTAGAGAGCTGCATCTGTTGTGTTTTTGTGGTGATAAATTTTGTGGATAAATTCTGGATTTTGCTTTTTGACATATTGCTATGATTTCATAATAAAAGTGATTTGTTTAGCTTAAATAAACATCAGTCATGTTGTTTATTTTATATTTAAATATAGACTCTTTTTTACAGTCTATTTTATATTTAAATATAGACTCTTTTTATCCAATTTGAGTGCTATAGATCAAATACATTTTCCTCATTCACTGTTCTTGATGTTGGAGGTTGTTGATGCAATAAAACTGGAATAATGACACTTTCCTTCTTGCAAATGTCTTTACTTTCCAAGACACTCACTTTGCATTTTCTAGGTATCAATAAATTTATAATTATCTGACAATTCAGCAGTGAAGGGAATTATGCCCTTTGAAAGTTTTTGCACAATGTTTTTGACTCCTCTAAAGAGTTTGAAATGAACATGTAGACCAGTAGTTCTCAACTGGGGCCAATTATGACCCAAGCGATAATTGGCACCTTTTGTAGGAGTTGTTTTGATTTGTCAGCATAGGAAAGGAATTCTTATGGCATCTAGTAGATAGAGACAGGGATGCTACTAACCATCCTAAAATAAATAGAAGAGCCATTACAACAAGAAATTATCCAGTCCCAGTGTCCGAAGTGCTGAGGTTGAGACAGCCTGATTTAGAACATATGGCATGCTGCCTGCATTTTTCAAATTACAAAAAATATAATTTAAATAAATTCGACCCATAATGGAGTAAGAAGTTGGCTTATTCAGAAAGCAGCTACTAAGAACATTCCTAGAAATTGTCCAAAGTACTACAACAGAGGCTGAGGGCTAAGGCAAGGCAGATCCAAGGTTTTTAACATTTTCAGTGTGTATGTAATCTCTACACCCCACAACTCCTTTCCACCTGTCTGGACAGAGCAGAATCATATTCTGCCATGATGACATGGCAGTTCTCACAATCCAATGCTATAATTTTTAGCTCAGTATAGACTTTACATAATAGTTGTATCTTTTTTATTTTATATTTAAATATGCAGATATTTATACAGGCTTCTTCCATATGAAATTTGTAAATTAAAAATATAATGAGTTTTAAATTATTATTTGGGAAGAAGAATTCCCTCAACATTTAAATAACTCTCTTAAGTATCCCTCAAGTTACAAATTCACCTTTTCTTGTTAGTACCCAGTTCATTATAGCTTACATTTTGGGGGCTTTAACAAATGTTAGCAAAAATGTCTTCTCTGGGCTCCTTGTAATCATTTTAAAAGCCTCCATGGCTTAACTGTGACCGAATTTTTTCAATTTATTGCCCTCTTTACCCTCTTATTTGTACACAGCTTTGGCTGACTCATTGAAAAATCCTTACAAAGACAGACTGTACTTTGAGGCAGAGTCATGGGCTTACTTGTGCACACCAGTGCAAAAAAAATAAAATAAAATAAAGAATCCTCCTTACAATTATGCTTTCATTGCTATTATTATTGCAAATTTGACTCAATGTGTTGAGTCTTCATAATTACACACACACACACACACACACACACACACACACACACACACACCTCATTCATGTGAGTGAAATAAGTTTATGAAGCAATTAATAATCTTGCCTCCAGGAATCTTGCTTCCCTTAGTCCTGTCAACAATTTGCAGTTTGTTTACAAATGGGTTTTTGTCTGTTGGAAATTGATGCCAGGTACAGATATATTGAAGAAGCTTTTATTGTAGAAGTTTTAATGTGTTTGACTAATAACCTTTATTTAAGTATAATTTAAATAATTTAAACTCACTTGCTATAAGTGTGCAATACTATTATTTTTAGTAAATTTATATGGTTGTACAACCATGTCCATTACCTAGTTCTAGAGAATTTCCATTACCCACCAACAGTCCCTCATGCCCATTTACAGTCAGTCCTCACTACCATTCCAAGCCCTAGGCAACCACTGATGTGTTTTCTCTTTCTCTATATTTGTCTTCCCTAGAACTTTTAGTTAAATAGAAAAATGTAGGGAGAGATCCAAGATGGCCACTGTGGAGCAGCAGACCCCAGCACCTCTCTCACCTAGCAAGATAGAGAGTGGAGACCCAGTCACTGATTGTCAGAGACACCCTGACCACTTTTGGATGGACTATATATTTTGCATCCAGTGGAAGTCTCTTTGAGTGCACTGAGACCAGAAAGTGATGACAGACACAGGATTCTGGGCATCCTACCCACTGCCCTGTTCTGGGCTTGGTCTAGTCAGAAGCTCTGCTTGGTGAAGGAGAGGAATGAGTGATTCTAAAATGTTTTGAGTCAGTTCACACCCTTCCAGTCATGTGTGAGCAATCAGTCCCAAATGGGAGGAGTTTTGGTCAGGGTACAGTGGAGGGCAACTGGTGCTCAAGTGAAAAGGGGAAAACGCTTGCCTGCTGGCCACCATTGTGGTGGCCACCTCCCAGGCAGGAAAAAAAAAACACCACCTGCAGAGTGATTCTGACTGGCACATCTGCTGCTGGCAACTAGTGAAGAAATAGACAGTGCTTCTCTTGCTGAACAAAACATAAAGTAGGGACTCAGCCTCCAATAAACCCTACACCCAACAGGTGTCTCTTTGTACACACAGAGACCAGAGAGCAACTGTAAGTGTGGGTTTCTGGGCACCCTATCTCCTGCCTTAAATCAGGCTAATATAGAAACTGAGGTTACACCACATGAAGGAGTGAGGTCACCAATTCTAAGATGAGTCAGTTCACTGCTTCCGAGTCATTGGTCACAGGCAGCAGGAGCTGAAAATTGGTTCAACTAGTTTAGCAGATGGGGAGAGAACCTGCAATTTTATGGAAACCTGCCATGGGGTGGAACAAGCAGCGGAAGTGAATGATTCTCCCTCTCTCACTGATGGAATTATAGAGCAAGACAAGAGTCCTGTCACAGATGAGCAAAAGTCAACAGTAAAATACTGGCAACTCTCAGAGTCCTAAAGAGACAATACCCAAAAAACAAGCTATCAGAACGCAAATAATGGAAAGCCCCTAGAACAACCTGCCCAGATGACAACCACAGAAATCAGAGATTGGATGGTAAAAATGAGCAAGAACCAAGAGAAACAAGAAGTGAAACTGAATGAAATTATATAGGAAGTAAAAGTGTAGTTGGCCAATTTCAAAAAAACCTATTCTGAAATAATGGAAATCAAGAACTCTGTCCTCAAACAACAACAACAATAAATACCCCAAACAAAACAAACAAAAACAAACAAACAAACAAAAAACCTAACAAGCATAGAGAACAGAATCAACCAAGCAGGAGAAAGAATCTCAGAACTTGAAGACAAAAATATGGAATTAATTCAATCTGTTAAAGACATGGGGTGGGGGGAAGGAAGGAACAAAGCCTCCAGGAAATGTGGGACTATGTCAAGAAACCAAATCTATACCTAATATTTATCCCTGAAGCAGAAAGGGAAATGGAGAACACCAGGGAAAAAGCATTCTTGAAGTCATCCAATAAAACATTCCTAATCTATTTTCTCATCTTGATGTGGCTATTAAAGCACAAGAGATCCAGAGAACCTCCACAGGGTATCATATAAGAAGACCAACCTCTAGACACATAGTAATCCACCTCCACAAGGTAAGTATGAAAGAAAAATCCCAAAGGCAGCAAGAGAGAATGGTCAGACTACCAAGGGGGAAAGCCCATCAGAATCACTCCAATCTTATCTGCAGAAACACTACAAGCCAGAAGAGACAAGAGTTCAATTTTTAACATACGTAAAGATCTGCAATTCCACCCAAGAATTTTCTACCCAACCAAGCAAAGCTTTATCAGTGATGATAATTAAAATCCTTCACAGACATCCAATAGTTAAGATAATATGCCACTTTCAGATCAGACTTTCAGGAAATGCTTAGGAAAGGTCTTGAACACAAGAGAGAGAGAGAGAGATAAAAAAAAGGAACACCAGGACCATCACAAAAGGCAAACCAGAGTTAACAGAGTATACAGTGCACCCCACCAAAATGAAAACACACACAAATGTAAATACAAAATTAAAGGGAAACAAAGCAACCCCTTCAGACTCCCATGGTAGGGGTAAACTCTCAAACATCAATAATCAGTATGAACATGAGTAGACTAAATGCACCGCTGAAGAGACATAGAGTGGCAAGCTGAATAAAAAAGCACAATCCAATAATCTGTTATTCCAGGAATCTCATCTCACTGTAAAGGACACCCACAGACTCAAAGTTGGTGGCTGGAAAAATATTTTTCAAGCAAATGGAAAACAGAAAAATGCAGGAGATCTGATATCACACAGAGCAGGCTTCAAGGCATCAAAAGTTAAAAAGACACCAAAAGAAACTGCATAATCAGTCCACCACCAGCAAGAAATATCCATCCTAAACATATATGTACCCAACTCAGGAGCACCAAATTTTATAAAACAACTACTAAGTAAACTAATAGAGGACATTGACTCTCACACAATCATAACTGGAGACCTAAATACCCCACTAACAGCTTATAGATTATCTAGACAAAAAAAACCAAAAAACAATAAGGAGATCCAGAACCTCAACTTGATGGTCAACCAAGTAGACTTGTAGACATCTACAGAACACTTCACCCAACAACTGCAGGGTATACATTCTACTCATCAGCACCTGGAACATACTCCAAGATTGATCACATTCTCAGATATAAATAAAGAATAAACAGATTCCAAAAGTTCAAAATAATATCATGCATCTTCTCTTATCACAGTAGAATAAAAATCAATATTGCCACCAACAAGATCCCCCCCAAAATATTCAAAGACAGGACACTAGACAACATGCTGCTTAACAACTTTGGGGTCAAACCAGAAATCAATACAGAAATAAAAAGGTTCCTGGAGACAAATGAGAACAGAGATATCTTATCAGAATTTCTGGGATGCCATCAAATTAGTGTTAAGAGGAAAATTCACTGCATTGCATGCACACAAAAACAACAACAAACAAACGAACAAAAATCCAGAAAGGTTACAAGTTAGCAGTCTAACATCATACTTAAGGATGCTGGAAAAGCAAGATCAACAAAATTCTAACTTCAGCAGGAGAATATAGATCACTAATATAAAATCACAATTGCAGGATATAGAAGACAAAAATATCATCAAAAGGATCAACAAGACAAAAAGCTGGTTCTTTGAAAGAATAAATAAAATTGAAGGATCCCTGGCCAAATTAACTTAAAAAAAGAAAGAGAAATAAACACAATTAGAAATGCAAAATGTGAAGTCACTGACTCCAAAGAAATTAAAAATATTATCAGAGATTTCTATGCACAACTGTATGCAAATAAACTTGAAAATCTAAGGAAACTGAAGAATTTTATGACAGTACACTGCCTCCCAATATTGAATCAAGAAAAAACTGAAACTCTAATTGACTCAGTTATGACATTTCCCCACCAAAAAACCTCAGACCAGATGACTTCCCAACTGAATTCTACAAGACATACAAGGAAGAGCTGATGTCATGCTTATCAAAAGTATTCCAGGCAATCAAGAAAGATGGAATTCTCCCCAGATCATTTTATGAAGTTAACATCACTCTGATATCCAAACCTGGCAAAGACCCAAAAAGGAAAAAGAATTACAGGTCAATTTCCTTGATGAACATAGATGCAACAATTCTCAGTAAGATTCTAGCAAACAGGATTCAACAACACATCTCAAGGATCATCCACTATCACCACATGGGCTTCATTCTTGTGATGTAGGGCTGGTTCAATATTCACAAGACCATAAATGTAATTCAATACATGAACAGATGTAAAACCAAGAACCATATGATTATCTTATTAGATGCAGATAAAGCTTTTGACAAAATCCAGCATCCCTTCTTGATAAAAAAACCCTTGAATACCTAGGCATACAAAGAACATTCCTAAAAACAGTAAGAGCCATTTATGATAAACACACAGCCAACATTTTCTCAATGGGCAGAATTTAGAAGTATTCCCCCTGAAAATGGGAACAAGACAAGCATGCCCACTGTTACTCCTCCTGTTCAACATAGTGCTGGAAGTCCTAGCCAGAGCAATCAGGCAAGAGAAGGGAATCAGGGGCATCAGACAGGAAAAGAGGAAGTAAAGTTATCTGTCTTTGTGGATGAAATGATTCTATAATTTGAAAACCCAAGGGAGTCTGTCAAAAGCCTTCTCGCTCTAAACATCTTTGGTAAAGTTTTAGGGTACAAAATCAATATGCAAAAGACAGTTTCCCTACACCAGCAACAAGTGGGCAGAGAACCAAATAAAAAGCACAATACCATTCACAATAACCACAATCACAAAAATAAAGTATCTTTGTATCCACCTAACCAGAGAAGTGAAAGACCTTTACAATAAGAACTAAAAAGCACCGCTCAAAGAAATTCAAGAAGACACCAAAAAATTGAAAAAAAATTCCATGCTCATGGATTGGAAGAATCAATATTGGCAGGGTGCCCATCCTACCCAAGGCAATCTAAAGACTCAATGCAATACCCATCAAACTACCAACATCATTTTTTTCAGTCCTAGAACTGTCAATACAGTAATTCATACGGAAACAAAAAAAGAGAATGAATCTCCAAAACAATCCCCAGTAAAAGGAACAAAGTGGGAGATATCTCACTTTCAGACTTTAAACTTTATTACAAGGCTACAGTAACTAAAACAGTCTGGTACTGGTACAAGAATAGATACAGAGACTAATGGAATCGGACAGATAATCCAGAAGCAAAAACAAGGACTCTCAACCAACTTATCTTTGACAAAACCCCCAGTAGCAATCACTGGGGGAAAGGAGACCATATTTATCAAATGATGCTGAGAAAATTGACTGACTACATACAGAAGAATGAAACTGGATTCCTATTTATCACCATTTGCAAAAATCACTCAAAATGGATCAAAGACTTAAACATAACACCTTAAACTATAAGAATCCTAGAAAAAAAACAGCAAATACCCTTATGCCCATCAGAGTTGGCAATGATCCTTGACCAAGTCCCCAAAATTTAATGCCATAAAAGCTAAAGTAGACAAGTGGGATCTCATCAAACTGAAAAGCTTTTGCACAGAAAAAAAGTGAGAGTAAAGAGACAACCCACAAAATGGGGGAAAAAAAAAGATTTGCAAATTTTGCATCTGAAAAAGGTCTAATATCCAGAATATACAAGGAACTCAAAGTGAAAGGAACAAAACAGCCCTATTAAAAAGTGGGCAAATAAGCCGGGCTCAGTGGCTCAGCCTGTAATCCTGCGCCTTTGGGAGGCTGAGGTGAGTGGATTGCCTGAGCCCACGGGTTCGAGACCCACCTGTGCAACTTGGCAAGACCTCATCTCTACAATAAATCAAAAACTAACTGCGAGTGGTAGGGCACGCCTGTAATTCCAGCCACTCGGAAGGCTGAGACGGAAGGATAGCCGGTTGATAGACATTTGGATTGTTTATTTATTCACCAGTTGATAGACATTTGAATTGTTTCTAGTTTTTTTGTATTATAAATAATGCTGCTCTAAACATTTTGCATACAGATGTTTGTGCAGATACGTGTCTTTATTTATAATGGGCAGATATATAGGAGTGAAATTACTGGGACCTATGGTAGGTATACTCATATATTTAAATTTTAAGATAATACTAACCTGTTGTCTGAAGGTACTGTGTCATTTACATTCCTACTCACAACTTATAAGATGATTCCAGTTTTTCCACATCTTTGCTAATACCTAGTATTATCCATTTTTTGATTATATATATTTTAGTGGGTCTATTGTTGTATCTCATTTTGATTTAAATGTGTATTTTCCTAATGATTAATAATGTTAAGCATCTTTATTGCATGTCCTTTCAATATCTTCTTTGGTGAAACATGTATTTGAATATATTGTACTGAGAATATGTTTGAATCTCCCACCTTTCTTTTGCCTCTTATTGTCACTATTTTTCAATCTTTTGTGTGAAAATTAATTGATATCTGAGCTAAAAGACTACACTCTTTTCAGATATTTTAGTGAATTGTTGGAGAGGGAGTCAGAGGCATTAGTACTTTTGGTAGGTGTTGTCTTAAAACTACAAATATACCTTAGTGCTTCATATGTTTGACTACTTGAAAAAACTCACACAATTTCCTATATACAGCTAACTGTAGCAGGAAAGCAGTCTGGTGCCCTAAATTTTAATGTCAAAAGACTTCATTAATCTCAAAAGTTTATTTGGAAAAGGAATTCAGGAGGAATTTACCTGAACAAATGTTAGATTAAACCATAAGGAAATTCAAAGGTACAAAACCTTAAAAATTAAAGTTGCACACCTAGAAAACATCTACTTCTAGAAATTTAAACAACTCACTGTCTGGGTCTTGATTATTTTTCAAGATCTCTGTCAGATCCTTTATATTAAAGAAATATTACTTAGTTGTTTCTATTCACCAGTTTCTTCAGGAGGCTGTGTTTTTCATCGGTGCATTTTTTTTTAGGTTATATTAAAATAAAAAGATTTGTCTCACTCTGTGAAGTAAGAAATATGACTTTATAACAATATTTTGTTTTTAAAAAAATCAAAGTTAGGTTCAAAAATTTAAGAAATACAATAACATGGAATTTACAAGTCTTCATTTGTTGGTTTGTATTCCTGAAAAGTTAGGAGGAAATTATTATTTTCTTTTTTTAATTTAATTTTTTCAACTTTATTATAGAGGCGTGGAGTACAAATCAGGATTAGATACACAAGTAATCTAGGTGCAGGTGAAATTTGAGCTTCCAACTGATCTTCACTTCCCCTGATTTAGGACCAGGTGTCCTTTGTGTTGCGTGCCCTGATCCCCTCCTCCCCTCCTCCTACAGTGTCCAGCAACTGCTGATCTCTCCCTTGTGCTATTGTGACTAATGCTCAGGTCCCACTTATGAATGAAAAAATATGGTATTTTGTTCTTTGTTTCTGTGATAGGTCATAAGTGTGATTGTCTCCAACTCCATCCAGTGGGCAATGGGGTTGGTTCTATGTTTTTGCTATTGTGAATAGTGTGGCAATAAACATGCACACTCAGGTATCTTTTTTTGTAGAACAATCTTTGTTCCTCCAGGTATATTGCCAGAAGGGGGATTGCTGGATCATATGGAAGGTCAATTTCTAGTTCCTTTAGAAATCACCACAATATTTTCCTTAGAGATTGGACTAGTTTGCACTCCCACCAACAATGTAGAAGTATTCTCTTTTCTCCACATCCTTGCCAGCATCTGTTATTTGATTTATTAATGATGGCCATCCTCACTGGTATCTCAGTGTGGTTTTGATTTGCATTTCTCTGATGTTTAGTGAGGATGAGCATTTTTTCATGTGTCTGTTGGCTGCCTGTATATCTTCTTTTGAGAAGTATCAATTCATGTCCTCTGCCCATTTTTTAGCAAGGCTATTTGTTTTTTTCCTTTCAGCTCATGTGAGTTCCTCTTAGATCCTGGATGTTAAGCCTTTGTCAGATACACAATTTGTAAAACATGTTTTCTCATTCTATGAGTTGTCTCCCTGCTATCATTTTTTTTCTTTTAACTTGTTGGCTATGGTCATTTTTCCAGGTTAACTTGATGAGAATAGCATAACTATTCTGAGCAAAGCAGACTTTTTCATAGTTAGATTTGGTATTGCTCCAATCTAAGTCTCTTAGCTTATGTTTCCTTGTAGCATCTTAACCCACAGCGAAGCTTTGAAAGAAGATATCTACTGAAATGTTTCACAATTCCGTGACCCCAGACTATGCTTCTTCTTCTAAATGTGTTTGTTCTGTACTTACAAAGTACAGAATGGACTTCCACTAGCTTACAAAAGTAAATCCCATTCCCATTCTGTCAATTCTGTAAACTGATTCTGTAGAGACCAAGGATGCATTTCCTAGGCACCATTGTTTCTCTAGAATATGGCAAAGAGCCATGTATGTAGAATATATTCAGTGATTCTTTGTTGACCATACAAATGTTGAATATTATCTTACTATGGTTAAATGTCAACATCATAAAATAGTGAGTAAAATATCTTAATACCTCTCTGGCTCACTCGAGAGAGACTGTCTTCTACTCAATATTTTCAGATTTCTTCAAATGTGTTCCTTTGACTTCAACATTGTATATTCTGATATGATGCTAATACTATGATAGATATGTAGAATTACCAATATATATCTATACTATTTTAATTCTCTTGTAATTATCCAAATGTGTTTCACAAACATGCATTAGATTTATACTATACTAAACTACTATGCCTAGAACGGGAAAATTACAGAGATAAATGAGAGTGAGATTTTGCCTTCAAAGGAGCATAGAATTCAGGTTAGGAGGCTGAAAGGTACACAAATAATACTGGATACAGCTAGCACCTGTTCCTTCCACTTCCACTGAGTATAAGTGGAAGGAATAGCGTGAGCAGATAAAATGTTGATTGTGGAAAGATCCTTAGATATCCAAACAGGAAGACAGGTTATATTGTCTACTACAGTTTGTATTCCTCTAGGTGTTGAGCTGGGAGCAGGAAAGTAGGTGGACAGAAGGTACCATTTATTCATCTCAGTGATGCCTCTAATGCTCAAGAGTGCACACTGCCTCAGTTCAAGGGAGCTGAAGCTTATTAGCATGATCTGTACAATTTTCCAGATCTAACATATTATTTTTTTTCTGAGCATAGGAATATTAATTTACCATGCTATCTAAGCTTTTTAGAGTCTATTATTAATTGGTTTAAGATTTGTATTTATGAAAACCATATTATTTTATTGAATAGAGATTAGATTAAACATACAGAGATGTGTCATTTCATTTTCTAGCTTTTGAGAGAGGTACACTATTCCAGAAATTCAGAAATATTGCAGATGACAGACACACTAGCATCTTTATTGTCTGTTAGTGAATACAATTTGCCATCATTTAGTATTACTCTTCTGGAATAGGGCTTCAATAGATTTTAACACCTTTCTAGTTCAAACAATACATATAAATTCTTACAACAGTTTCTAGCACTAGTTTTTTTAAGCCAAAATTTTTGTTTTAAAATAATTATAAATTCACAAGCAGATATAAAATGTAATACTAATACAGAGAGGTCTCACTTATACTTCACCTAGCTTCCTCCAGTAGTTACATTTTACCTAATTGTAGTACAATATCAAAACAAAGAATTAGATATTGGTACGATGTATATTTATAATACTGTCATTTTATCACATGGGTAGATTTGTGTAATAACCACTGCAATCAAAATACAGAATTATTCCATCACCACAAAGATCTCCTTTATGCTAATACCTTCTAGACATGCCCTCTTCTCTGCATTCCCCCACCATTCCTGACCCTTGTTTTCCATACCTATATTTTTGTCTCTTAAAAATGTCATATTAACAACTTCCAGCAAGATGATGATGGGACAGTTTGGACTTTGAGAGTGTCTGTGAAAGCAAGTGTCTATAAAGACTCTCGCTTTCCCATGGTGGCTGCTGCTGCTATTGCTAGCCTGCTCCTTGGTCCCATGCACCACTCAGTGGGTGCTGCCACCACTGCTGACACTGCAGCCACCCCTCCCAGTGTGGCCTTTGGGCTTCCTTGCAGGCTGCACGGCACCACCCCACCATGGCACACCAACCTGCAGCACCTTGCTGTCTTGCAGTCCGCCTGCCCTGGCTTGGCCCCAACCACAGTGAGACCAGAGACCAGCTGGGGCCCTGAGACCAGGCAGAGACCCGCATTGCCCTGGCCAGCTTTGCCCAGTTCTGCCCAGCCTCCAACTTGCAACCTAAGGTAATCTCGTCAAACTGGGAGAGACAGAAGCCCCTACCCCATGCTAGATCTGACACAGACAGGCCAGATCTGAGTGGAAGACTTGACAGGCAGCAAGTCAGCTGGATCCAGATCTGATCCACCCTCCTTCTGCAGCAGGCATGGGGCATCTGACCCTAGCTGTGAGTAACCCTACCAGCCTACAATGAGAGCTAGAGATCGGAGCTGAAAGGATGCTGGTCTTGCAAGAATGATCACAGAGCAAATCAGGTTTCTTGTTTTTATTTTTATTTAATTTATATTTTATTTTTATTCTCTGTTTGTTTTACTCATTTTTTCCCTCTTTTCTCTCTCTCTCCTTACTGTTATTGATAATATTTTCATATTTGCTCTGTTTCTGTTATTTTACTGTTTTTTTTTCCTTTAGACTTCCTACTTATGTAGGGGAATAGTACTTCATTAGGAAAGTTGGTTTGTTTGTGTGTTGGAAGATTGTCTGTATGTTTTCTTTTTTTTCCCTCTTTTCTGTCGGTGTTTCATTTCATTTGTTAGTCGGTATGTTTGTCTGTTTTCCCTCTCAGTCTTCTCACTCTCCACCTTCCTCTTCCCCCATTCTCTTTTCCATTCTTTTCCTTTTTCTTACCTCACTTTGCATTCAGAAAGCAAACATATACCCCTACTGCATGGACAGATTGCAAGGCAGTGGGGAGTGGGTTCCAGGGTACCCATACACCTGTCAGTGGATACTGGGATCTGCAGATAGATTTTGAATCATAGTTTCATCCTCAACTAAATCTCAAAACTGCAAAAAGTACAGCTCCCACCCAACAGTCCAGCTTCAGAATGGAATGAAGCTAGAGGGTTCACATAAGGAAGAATAGGAGATTGACCAAACAGAAGTAAAAGCACCCCACTAACACTGAACAACAGAATTAAAGTGTGGGTGGGGGAGAAGTAAGAAAATAAAAAGGAAAAAATGGGAAGGAAAATCTACACAAATGAAGAAAAACCAAAAGAATATCAGTCTCAAACAGACCCCTGGGATGTCAGACTTTGGGATCCCTGGGATGACAAACAATGAAGAGCCCCCAGAATGACTGGTCACATACTACAAACCTAGATATCAAGACATTGATAGAATAAAAAGAATTGAGTAGAGACAAGGGGAAAATAAGGAGTTGATAACTGAGATAACAGCAGTTAAGAATACTGTGAATGAATTAAATAAACTGATAAGCATGGAAAGCAGAATTAGTCAAGCAGAAGAAAGAATCTCAGAGCTTGAGGACCAAAATAGAACTAACCCAAACTGTCAAAAACAAAGAAAAGAAGCTTAAAAAGACAGAACAAAACCGTCAAGAGATGAGTGATTATATCAAAAGGCTGAACCTAAGAGTAGATGAATTTACAGAGGCAGAAAGAGAGACAGAGACTACCCTGGAACAAATATTCCATGAAATTATTGAAGAAAACTTCCTTCATCTCATCAGTGATGCAACCATTCAAACACAAGAGATTCAGAGAATACCTTTAAGACAATAAATGAGAAGACCAACTCCAGACACATAATAATTCACCTAAATAAAGTAGATATAAAAGAAAAAATCCTAAGGGCAGCAAAAGATAAAGGCTAGACTCTCTACCTGGGAAGATCAATTAGAATAGCAGCAGATTAATCTACAGAAACACTTTAGGCTAGGAGAGGTTGGAGCCCAATCTTCAAAGTTCTCAAAGAAAAACAATTTCAACCAAGAATAACCTACCCAGCTAAGTTAAGCTTCATTAGTGAGAGAATTAAAATCTTTCCCAGACATTCAATCCCTAAGAACTTATGCTGCCTCTAGACCAACTATATAAGAAACACTTAAAAAGTATTAAACACAGAAGAAAAGGAAAAAAGAACTACAACATTCTTCACAATAGTACAGGAAAAAGATTGAAAACATGCATGAATCAACCCAAAAATCAAAAGAAAGATAACAAACAAACAGGAACAACAACACCTCTATAAGAACCTCATGACAAGGATAAACTCTCATATTTCAATAACTAGCCTGAATGTGAATGGACTAAATACACCACTGAAAAGATATAGAATGGCAAAATGGTTAAAATATCATGAGGCAATATATTGTCTCCAAGAGACTCATTTCACCAGAAAGGACACTCACAGTCTCAAAGTAAGAGGATGGGAAACAAAATTTCAGGCAAACGGAACACAAAAGAAAGCAGGAGTTGCAATCTTAATTTCAGACAAAATACCCTTTAATCTATCAAAAAGTAAAAAAAGATACAGAAGGTCACTACATAATGATAAAAGTTTCAATACATCAACAAGAAATATCCATCCTAAACATATATGCTCCCAACAGATGCCTAAAAAAATGTTCAGGCTCACTAGTCATCAAATAGATGCAAATTAAAACTACATTGAGATACCACCTAACTCCAATCAGGATGGCCATCATCAATAACTCAAAAAACTACAGATGCTGGAGAGGATGCATCAAAAGGAGAATACTAGCACACTGTTGGTGGGAGTGTAAACTAGTACAGCCTTTGTGGAAATCAGTGTGGTGATTCTAAAAGCTCTAAAAATCGACTTTCCACAATCCCCCTACTGGGAATATATCTGGAAGAACTCAAATCACTCTATAAAAAAAATACCTGTTAGCCAGGCTCGGTGGCTCAGCCTGTAATCCCGTGCCTTTGGGAGGCTGAAGTGAGTGAATTGCCTGAGCCCGCGGGTTCGAGACCCGCCTGGGCAGTGAGACCTCATCTCTACAATAAATCAAAAAAATCAGCTGGGCGTGGTAGCACATGCCTGTAATTCCAGCTACTTGGAAGACTGAGGCAGAAGGATCACCAGAGCCCAGTGGGTCGAGGCTGCGGTGGCCGGGAGCAGCTATTGCACTCCAGTCTGGGTGACAGAGAGAGACTCCAACTC
>NW_007246637.1:26722-31676 GCF_000164805.1 Carlito syrichta | reverse complement strand
TGAGTATCACATGTTCTCACTCATAAGTGGACCTTGAACAACTACAGTAATAATATAAGAAAAGGATTGACAGTAGTGGGAAACTATGGGGGGGAGGTGAGATTGACAGCAGTCAAAATCTGCCTGGGAAAGGGGGGCACACCTTAGCAACATGGGTACCTGCACAATGAATATATGTATACCTAACCCTGAATTGTACCCCACAATTTTAAAAGAAAAAAAGGAAATAAGCACACAGAAATCATAATTTTATTATTATACAGTATGTTAATATGAGATTGGCATTTTTATTCAGCATAATGCCCTTAAAATTCATCCAAGTTACGTGTATACAAGGAGGATCCCCAAAACTGAAATTTATTCATAAAAAATTGTGTATTTTTTCTTACATGTTTAAACTTCAGCCACTTTCAAAGCACTCTTCATTTGATGTAATACACCTATCAAACCACTTTTTACACTGCTCAAAACAGTTTTGAACTTGTCAAATTGATACTTTTTTAGTGCTTCTGCTGTTTTTTGTTTCACCTCCTCCACATTGCAAAAGGTTTCCCTTTGAGGACTTTTTCTATCCAGGGAAACAAAAAAGTTGCTCAAGATGAGACTGGGTGAATAGGGAGGGTGGGGCATGGGGGTCATGCTATTATTGGTCAAAAACTGCTGAACACTCAGCATGCTGTGGGCAGCTATATTGACATAGGCGAAGAATAGTCACCAGATTGCCAAAACTCCGGATGTTTTTTCTGAAAATCTTGATGCAGCCTTCTCAAAAGGTCCAGATAAAAACTTTGGTTGACCATTTGATCTGGAGGAACAAATTCTAAGTTTACCTCAAGGGGACTACCCTCCAAAAAATGATTACAGGTTTTGGAGTACTCCTCCTTATTCCTTATTATTGTTGCATAGTGTTCCATACCATGGATGTATCACAGGCTTTTAAACATTGAGGAGCACTTTGGTTGTTTCTAGTCTTAGGTTACTACAAATAAGACTTCTATGAACAACTGTGTACAAGTTTTTGGTAGGAACATTAGTTTCATTTGCCAGGGATAAATGTTCAGAAGCACATATTGATGAATCTATTTTTTTTTTTTTGAGTTGGAGTCTCGCTCAGTCGCCCAGACTGGAGTGCAGTGGCTGCTCCCAGCCACCGCAGCCTCGACCTGCTGGGTTCTGGCTATCCTCCCACCTCAGCCTTCCAAGCAGTGGGAACTATAGGCGTGGGAACTACCACACATTCAACAAAAGACTCATATTTAAAATATGTAACTCACTCTTGTAATTCAACAGTAAAAAACAATCAGTTGGAAAAATGACAAGTATATGAAGAGAAATTCTCTTGAAAAGGATATACTGATTGCAAATAAGCACATAAAGAAATGGTCCATATCACTAGCCATTGAAGTCACACAAATTAAGGCCACCAAAACTATTATACATTTGCCAGAACAACACAAACAACAGTGACAATGCCAAATGCTAGTGGGAAGATGAAGAAACTGTATCTCTCATATTGCTAGCAAGAATGTAAAATGGTCCAGTAGCTCTGGAAAACAGTTTGCTTTTTAAAACACTAAACATGAACTTACTATAAGATTCATCAATCGCCGGGTTCAGTGACTCAGGCTGTAATCCCATGCTTTGGGAGGCTGAGGTGAGTGAATTGCCTGAGCCCATGGGTTCGAGACCTGCGTGGGCAGCAAGACCTCATCACTACAATAAAATTAAAAAAAAAATCAGCCGGGCTAGGTAGCACGTGCCTGTAATTCTGGCTACTTGGAAGGCTGAGGCGGAAGGATCGCCGGAGCCCCCCAGGTCAAGGCTGCAGTGACCAGGAGCAGCCACTGCACTCCAGTCTGGGTGACAGAGTGAGATTCTAACTCAAAAAAAAAAAAAAAGTTACCACCATCTAGCGGTCTAGAAGCGACAAACAAGCCAAAAACACTATCTACTTTTAGTTAATGAGTCTTTATCATAAAGCCAAAAATGATAGTTTTAGTTCAAAGTCCTGAATTATAGTCCTTGAAATGTCTCAAGAAAGTTTCCAAGTGCACATTTCTCCATGTGTCAGGAGTTTTTCTCTCTGGGGCTTCTATGACCTTCAAAGCTTCGTAATTGCCTCTCTTGTCCAGGTGTCTTCGTTACTTTTCTCTTATCCTGCAGTGTTTATTTCTAAAGAGAACTCAAAAGAAGCTTTTGGTGATGTTTCCCCAGGTCCCCAAGGTTGCTCTCTATATTTAGTTAATTTATCATAAAAGTATCCAATTAGTATATTATGAATTCAGTGAAAACCCACTCTATAAACATTAACTTAGAATTTTAACTATTGAATTAAGTAAAAACCTTAACAATTAATCTTCATCCTAAATCTGTGAAAACAGTGTTATAAATCACCTATATAACTCCTAGATAAGTGTTCGAACTTATAATGAATTCATAAGGAACTTACTATAAACTTGTGCTTCTAAAAAACCTTGTCTAAACACTAAACTACATAATTCTAAATCAAATAAGGAGTGAATGTACTTATATCATTTATTACTCAAGCAATATCTAGTAACTTATAACCAAGTGAAAGAAAGCATTCTTGATGTGCTTCAGAGTTTACTATTGCGTATGTTAGAAAAGGCCAAACGGCATAGTGGGAAATGGAAAAATGAACCATGACATTTCCAGGTTAGCTGTGAGTACTTCACATAAACATGCCATTTTCTTCTTCCACGACTGCACAGAATTCTTCAGCCATACCAAAGAGCAAAGGTAGAAGACAGAAGGGCCTCAGCTTCCTGGCCTTGCCCTGTGGCCCGGGGTCTTTGGCCCACCAGGACCCTGTCAATCAGGTGGGCCTCCAAGGCTGGCTCCCAACAGTGCAGGTATCCTTTCTGTTGAATGATTTGAGTTCCTCCAGGTATATTCCCAAAAGGGGAATTGCTGGGTCATATGGAAGGTCAATTTCTAGTTCTTTCAGAAATCACCAAACTGTCTTCCAGAGAAGTTGTACTAGTTTGCGTTCCCACCAGCAGTGTAGAAACATTCTTTTTTCTCCGCATCCTTGCCAGCATCTGTTGTTGTCTGTTTTATTAATGATGGCCATTCTTACTGGGGTAAGGTGGTATTTCAATGTGATTTTGATTTGCATTTCTCTGATGATGAGAGAGGCTGAGCACTTTCTCATGTGTCTGTTGGCTGTTTGTATAACTTCTTTTGAGAAGTGTCTATTCATGTCTTTTGCTCACTTTTTAATGGGACTGTTTGTTTTTTTCCTTTCAGCATGTTTGAGTTCTTTGTAGATCCTAGATGTTAGGCCTTTGTCAGATATACAGTTGGCAAATACTTTTTCCCATTTCAGAATCTCTATCCTGCTCCATTGGTCTCATTCTCTTTTTAAATTATCTATCTATCTATCTATCTATCTATCTATCTATCTATCTATCTATCTATCTATCTATATTTGTTTTAAAGATGTAGAGTACAATTCAGAGTTAGGTATACAAATGTTCATTGCTCAGGTACCCTTGTTGATGAGGTGTGCCCCCCTCACCAGGGAGTTTCCCACTACTGCTATTCCTGCCCTCTTCACCCAGGCAGTTTCCCACAACTGCCAATCCTTTTTTATAGTATTATGATAATTGCTCAAGGTCCACTTATGAGTGTGAACATGTGAACATGAATCACTGAGTATTATGGACTCTAAATCTATCCAAGTTGCTGTAAAGTACATAATTTTGTCCTTCTTTGTGGTTGTGCATCATTCCATTCTGTTTATGTACCACATTTTTAAAAATCCAGTCCTCTTTCGGTGGACAGCACAGTTGGTTCCATGTTTTTGCTATTATGAGCAATGCTGCAATAAACATGCATGTGCAGGTATCTTTTTCATGGAGCGATTTGAGTTCTTCCAGGTATATTCTCAGTAGGGGGATTACAGGGTCATATGGAAAGTAGATTTTTAGAACTTTTAGGAATAGCCACACTGTTTTCCACAGAGGTTGTACTAGTTTACACTCCCACCAACAGTATAGAAGTGTCTCCTTTTCCCTGCATCCTCTCCAGGATCTGTTGCTTTTTGAGTTAGTGATGATGGACATCCTGACTGGAGTTAGGTGGTATCTCAGTGTGGTTTTAATTTGCATTTCTTTGATGACTAGTGAGGCTAAGCATTTTTTTCATGTATCTGTTGGCTGCTCATATGTCTTCTGAGAAATGTCTATTCATGTCTTTTGCCCACTTTGTAATGGGGATGTTTGTTTGTTTGTTTGTTTTCAGCACATTTGAGTTCCTTGTAGATCCTGGGTATTAGGCCTTTGTCAGACACACAGTTGGCAAATATTTTTTACCAGTCTGTGGGCTATCTCCTTGTTCTCTTGATGGTTTCTTTGACTTTGCAGAAGCTTATTAGCTTGATGAGGTCCCACTTTTCTATTTTATCTCTTGTGGCATGTGCATTTGGGGTTTTGATTAGGAATTGGTTGCCAGTTCCAATTTCCATAAGGGTGTGCCCCGCATTTTCTAAGATTCTTATAGTTTGATGTTCATATTTAGGCCTTTGATTCCTTCAGAGATGATTTTTGTGTACGGTGATTGGTAGGGTTCTTGTTTTAATCTTCTGCATGTGGTCAGTCAGTTTTCCAGTAGTAAATTTTCCACTTACTGAATAGGTTCTTCTCTTCCCTGTGGTTGGTGACGGAGGCTTTCTTGAAGATGAGCTAGTTGAGAAATTGAGGTTTTGTTTCTGGAATCTCTATCCTGTTTCAATGATCTATATGCTGGTTCTTGTACCAATATCAGGCTGTTTAGATTGATGTAGTTTTATTTTTTATTATTATTATTTTTTCAATTTTTAAAAATGATATTGTGGGGTACAGTTAAGGGTTAGGTATACAAATATGATCCTTTCAGGCACCCTTGTTGATAAGAGGTGTCTCCCCATCCCCAGACAGATATTTACTACTGT